>NW_023304202.1:0-18315 GCF_011077185.1 Oxyura jamaicensis | reverse complement strand
CCCTCCCCCCCCCCTCGGGGACGGTAGCGGTCCCCGTGTGCTGCCGGGGCCTTCCCCTGCCTCTTCGAGCCGGGGCCTTTGCAAACGCCGGCCCCGCTGCTCCCTCCCCCTGCCCTCGCCGAGGTTTCACTCCTTGCTGTTAGTGCCTGGAAACAATAAAGGATGTCGGGCTGGGCTTTTATTGATTATTTGTCACCCCGTATTTGTCAGTTTCAATAACTTTTCCTGAAGTTTTACTCACGGGCACTTGAGCTTTCGGATTAGGCCAGCTCTGCGGATTGCAGCGAGGGGTAATTATCCGCCGGCCTGCTTCCCCGCCGCCGGGCTGCACAGCCCTAGAGAAAAGAGCATTACCGGGGAGGGAACGGGCAGAATCCGGCCCGAGCCCCCCCCCCCCAGAGCGCTGCCCGTGCCCGAGGGGTTGCAGCCCCCTCCCCCCTGCCGCCCCCATCCACGGGCGCGCTCCTTCCGCGGAGGGAGCCAGAGCCCCCATCTCTCCTCTCCAGCCCCAAGTTTTGGAGGCCGAGACATCGCCTCCCTCCCTCTTGGCTAGGGATGGGGGGGCTTTGGACCCGCGGAGCTGGGGCCTGAGCCGCGGCTCTCGGCAGCCGCCGCATCCCCGGGATTCGGTGGAGGGATGCGACACCGGAGCTTCGCCGTGCGGGGAGACGGGAACCGGCCCAGAGGCGGCGGGGCTGCGGCACCTGCTCTGGGGTGGTGGTGGGGGACGAGATCCAAGTCTGGGGGGGGGGGAGGCTCGTACCCTCCTGGAAGGGAGGGAAAGCCCCGCTCCCCTGCCCGCCTCCGCCTCTCGGCACTGGGAGACGGGTCCCGAGCGCTGAGCGCGGCCCCATGCGCGCTCCGGCAGCGGGTGAGGGCTGGAGACGGCCGGGAGCAGCCGTCCCAAAGGCTGGCAGTGTGCTCGACCCAGCCGGTGGGTGGCCGGGGTACCCCATGGCATCCCAAGAGGCGAGCGAGCAGGGAGCGGCCGGGTCCCCGGGATTTAATTACGGCGGAATGCATTCTCCATGCTGATTAGGAGGAAAATCAATCGGGGGCTTATTTGGCACAAGGAACCAATAAAACACACGCACAATTTATTAGAGCAATAATCTCAGCCCCAAATGGCCTAAATATTATTGTTTCAGTTGCAGTGAGGGAATTCAAACTAAAAGTGTTATACAGAGAGCATCAGGGAGTCGTTTCCCAGGAATTCAGCAAGAGTTTCGAGCTTCTTGCCAGGGGCTGGTTTGCCGGCTCGGAAACCTTTGAAACAGGGGGTTGCTTTCCCCCATTTCAGGTCCAGGTGTCCGGACTGCTGTAGTACAAGCAGCTCTGTGGTCCGCAGCTGGCTGTGCCAAGAAGCAAACGTGGTACTTGGTACCACTTGGTCTTCCAGATTTGCTGCTTTCCAGTGATTTATATGTTAAATTCCTAGAAGAGAGGAGGCCACACAAAAGATCCCCAAGCCACGGCCGTGCTGAATGCCTTGCTGTAATATAACTGGAAAAACACCACGCGAGGTGCCAAAAATTCCCTGCTAGGGATGGGGCAGGAAAGCATCCCTGCAGGAGGGTGCTGAGCCCTGAGGCCAGGCCAGGGTGCGTGGGGAGGCTGGGGGGCAGCGGTGCCCCCCTGCTTCCCCTCTCCCAGGCGAATTGCTGCCTTGTTCTCTGCCAGAGCTGCAGCTCCCAGGGGGGTACTCAGGGGGCACGCAGGGGTGCAGCTCATGCTGTGGGGTTCCTGAGAGCTTCAAGTGTGTGACTCAGGAGATTCTGGGTTTGCTTTGCAGCTTTCTGTAACCCCAGTCATCTCCGTCCCGAACCGGAGAGGACCTCATTTCCTGCTCAGAGCTCTGCCAACCACAAGGTCTTTTAATAAGGCTGCCAGGGGAGCCGGGCTGCGGGAAGGACAGTCAGTGTTTGTCACCAGGGAATGAGCTGGCATCATAGCTCCCATCTGAGTCAACAACCTGGCTAGCCTTGAGCATGACTTCATAAATCATGGCATCTAATTGAAAAGCACATACTTATATACACAGGGCTGCTCAAAAAGAATCCAAAAAAAAAAAAAAAAAGTAACAAACACTTCTGTTCTTCCCACTAGCCTGTTCATCAGTCACCTGATTGTTTCAACTTGCATTATTTCACGCGGGAAAAAAAAAAAAAAGGGAAAATGTAAAACCATCTTGTATAGCCACAATAAAAGTGCAAATGCAAAAATTCATCTCTTAATGAGAGGCTTAGCCTTTTTCTAACACAACCCTAATAATAGGAAAACAATTTTTAAATGTTTTTAATTTAAATTGTTTTCATGGTTAATTCAAAATCACTGAATAATATTATCATGTGTCTATGTATCTATTTGGCATTGAGGTATATGATATTTCAAAGCAATTGAACCACTTTTGAAAGCAAAAAGAGTCCTTTACAATTCATGTATTTGCTTTTTAGAAGTTTAGTACACATATGCCAGCCTTCCTTTTTCTCCTCCTTCCAGTCAAAATGAAAAGTAAATCTGCGACGAAAGATTGGTTACGTGCATTCTGCTTTTCACACACAAATCTCCTCCTTTATTTTTTTGCCCACAGGAGCTGAGGGATATCCTCGTGTCAGAGACATCTCCGCAGCCCCGGTCCCTCTGCCATCTCACCCGGGAGTGCAGAAGCCCAGAATGAGCGCAGGGCAGTGGCTGAGCAGCAGCTGAATATTCAGATTTCACTCTTCAAGCAACCAGAGATACTTCGAAACCACGCGTGAGACAAAATGACGTTAAACTTTCAATCCTTAAACCTCTGTTTAGCTGTACTCCAGAAGTGAGCAGTTCATAGCAGACCGGGATTTCTGATTGACACTTTGCCATCAGAAGCCCTCGACTAGGATTTTTCCAGCTATAACACAGCTATAACACTGGGCTCTGCTCCCTTTCGGAAGATGCTATTTCATGAATTGGAGCACAGGAGAAATTTGCATAAAAGCTTCATATATAATACATGATTGCTTGGAAATTAAGAAGCAGCAGTTTTCCCTTATTGTTTTTGGAATAAAGGGTGCGCTTTGTTTTCTTGTTTACTTAGTGTGCTCTCTGATCCCTTGATGTATTTCAAGAGTTTTCTGTCAGCATCATGAGACCTTACTTACCTGGCAAATTTTAAGTGTGAAATGATTAGTGTTCAAAGTGCCTGAAAAAAACAATAGTAACAATGTCTGACTTTTTTTTTTTTTCTTTTCTCTTGTTAAATAATATTTCATGGTACATTAAATGGGTTGTGCAGCCTCTTCTGAAGAGACTAAAGCAACGTAATGCCGCATATTTAATGTTTCCATCAAGTAGCAGTTCTTAAAAGGGAAAGAGCTGAAGGCAGCCTGCAATCCTTCCCTGAGCCTTTTCTCGGTTTGTTCTGAATTCAATAAGAAATGGTAATAATTTGGGGACATATATGGAAAGAAAATAAATATTATTTCACAATAAACCTCTTAGTGTGTCATTTGCGATCACAGGCAGATACTAGAAATGCTACTCGTTAAATCCACTGAATGTTACTTTTCCAGAAGTCGAAGTGTTTTCAGCTGAAATGGTTTCTTGACAGTAGCTTCGGATGGAATAGGTAGAGCCAGAGCAGCCCAAGGAGAGAAGCAAACAATTAAAACATTTACGTATTCGATTCTTGATAGACATCTCCACAAGGTAGGTTTTAACATTTTTTTTTTTTTTTTTTTCAGTAAAGAAGGATAAGCTTGGAGTGCCCAGTCACCGTGGTAACTGCCAGAAAAATTCTCCTGAAGTTTGAAGAGGTCAGCTAACGGGGTCAACAACTCTGGCCTCTTTCTGAGCTGGGACTGGCAGGCTCCATCCTGCGGCTGGGGTGTTAGCGCAGGCTGAGCCCTGGGAGGTGGACCATTCCAGCTCTGATATAAATTTTTTGAGTCAGTTCACGGCCTGGACTCTCCAGGTGGCCTCCAAAATCGATTGTGACCTTGTGACCCTGTCTAACGGAGGCATAGCATCCACCCTAAGTAAGGATTTAGCCAGGAACGACAGCTTTCCACTGAGTGTTATTGGGGACAGTACAAACAGTTTTGGAAGCAAGGAGGTAGGTATGAGGAGTTGAGGTCATTAAAGGCATATTAAAAAACAATTTTAAAAATCCTTGTTAGTGGAAAGTTTTTATTAGTGTTATTCCTTAAATAAATTGTTCTGGCAAGGACCCTTATTTTCTTCCCTAACAACATCATACCAAGTATTTTAGCACATTCACATATGAAAAATTGCACTTTGTATGTTCCAAACCGAACTAATATTTTGTCTACCTCTGGATTTTGAACTTGTAAATGAAGCTGGCAGACGTGTGATAAAATAGACGTCTGCGAAGCATGTTTTTTTCCTTAATATCATAGAAACCAGGAGACTGTTTATTAAAGCGGGTTGTTTATTTTAGGAAGTAACTTCTCTGATATATGTGTTCTTTTTAGATTCAAGAAGCTCTTAATTGGTGACATTTTATTATTAAACTGGGAAATGAAGTCACATTTGGAATAGCACGGAATGAAAGTATGAGTCTTACAGGCTGTTTCCTTCACTGGTTTGTAATACACACATACAAGACACAGATTTGGTTACATGTTTTTGTAGAAGTAAATTGTCATCATTCTAAGAGCATATTTATAGAAAAAAAAATCTATTTTTCCTGTAAGATTTTAAGCAACAAACCATCAGGGTGAGGCAGGGACATGGGGAAGCTGCTGCAGAGGTCTGATTTTGTTAAAACAAAATCTATAAGCATGCCCTTCCGAGCAAGTGGCCTTGTTATTGTGCTCCTGGGTAACACTGTCCTGGTTCATTACCACTTCTACAGAACCTCAGCTCTGCACACACTGCTCACATGAGTAATCGGTCATCATCATGTAAGTGGAACTACATGGTGGAGCAAAGTCCAGTTGCCAAGGTGGAAAATGCTCTCGAACTTTGAGTGACTTTAAAACTGCTCTGAAGGAAGAAAATTGCATTAATGTTTGTTCCCAGTCTTAGAAAAATTACACAAACTTATCCCAGCGGGAATCTTGCCCAAACACTTCTTGTGCCTCGCAGGAGAGGGCCTGGCTCTGACGTCCTTCTTCCCATCACTCACCTGCGGAGCAGTTCCCCTTGGGTCAGAGGGCTTGTGCAGAGATGGGGCTATTAAATACGACTCAGAATGAGAGCCTGAGCCCTCTCCACACTAAATAACATGGTACCACTGAGAAGTCCCATTCGTTACAACAGCGAGAGTCTCTGGCTTTTACTTGCGGTAAAACCTTGCTCTGCACAAAGCCCCCAGAACCAGCGGACGCCTGTTGACCAAGGTCCTGCCTCTCATAGGGCTGGCGTAATCTGCCCGGTGGGATTATCTGAAGAGCAGGAATTAAATTTCCACAAATAAGGAGGGGGGCAAAACTGTGCCCTAAAATAAACTGGGGCCCAGATGTGCACGTGCAGATATCAATGACAACTCTCTATTTAATCCCATCCTAAATACTAACTCTAGTTTGTTGCTGTTGATTTTTAATAGGACTATGCTGAAAACAATTTATTCACATCAGCGGGAGTGTTGATTCAGGGGAGTGCCTTGTATGACTAAGCTTGGCAAGACAGAGCTCACAGTCCTCAGAGAGGACCAGCATATTTGCTCAGTTTTCAGAAAAAGCATTTAAAAATAGGAATTGTGAGCAGCTGCAAGGTGAATACAAATCTGCAGAATTTTTAGCATTTTTTTTTTAAATATTCATACCTCTTTTGTAATATGAGCCCCAGTTCTACCTGACAAATGGAATGGTTTCTAAAACAGATGGTACAACCATCGCATTGGAACTTTTGGACCAAAATTGCCCCAAACTTTCCCAAAACCTCAGGCTTGGAACAAGGAATCACTGGCAGAGAGAATGACAAGGCGTCTCAAGATCTTTTACTTGCTGCAAAGTCTTTTGAGTTGATTTCTGTAGATCCTATTGAACTTATAATCAACTGAAAACCTACAAATGTCACTTGAAACTGGTCCTGGGTTTGTATCTTTTGTAACTTCACCTTTTTCTGTTGATCATCTCTAGTACAACTGGGATGTGGAGGGCATTAGCAGTTGGTGCAGTGGGGCTATTCCTCTTCCTCAGCCCTTCCAGATCCATGAAGTGCTCGCTCCAAATCGTTTAATTCCATGACATATTTTCTGAAGTGCAGGCTTCAGTTTTGGCAGAATGATATACATGAATGGGCTTAATACAGCATTAGAGATGAACAGTCAGAATCACCAAGGGTGCTGGACTGGTGGTTCCCAGCCTCTATCATATGGATCACTGATAATCCATGGGGCCTTGGGAAGTTTGCTGCAGGTGGTCTGTGGAACTGTATTAAATAATAACGTTCATAGTCTTCAATTAAAATTTTGATGAGAAGAGTGTGTGGCAGTCTGCACTCAAGTCTGAGAACTGAGAGCGATCTGCCAGCCTGAAAGGTCTGAGGATGTCTGCTTTGCATGAATGTGTCTCAGCCTGTGGTCCATCAGGCATTAGAAAGTATTTTGAGAATGCTTTCAAATTAAATACATGTGCAGTAAATGAACATGCCTTCTCACTCATGCAAGCGAGCAAGCAAAAGAAAACAGCAAGAAAAAAAAAAGACTTCAAAACAAAACGAAGAAAATAAAGGTAATAAATTAACACTGACGCCTCAGCCTAGTTTGTGTTTGTTTGTATCTGAAAACCACATTTCCAGTGCCGCACGGAGCGGGGAGCAGGGCTCTGGCAAGCATCGCCTCGCCACGGCTTGGAGCGGGGCTGCTGAGGGTCTGCGCTAGCTGGAGGAAGCGGCGAGGGCAAGCGGGCGCTCGGGACTTGCAGGTGCGCTGCCAGAAGGGCCCGAACAAGTGCTGCATTTCCTTTGCCTTTTACTTTCCTCGCCGTGTTAAGTGTGTGCACGGCTGGTATGCAGAGGAAAAGTCAAACTAATTCTGATGCTTTTCCCTATTCTGGGCGGACTAAGTCAGAGAAAGCACTTACGGCAGCCTTTGTGGAAGGGTTACAATGTAGGTTGATACTTTAGGAGCTATAGGAAGTTCTTAATCCTTCACTGCCTACGGGACTGTCATTTATAGACCTGCCATTGTCTCATCTTTTATAAGGATGCTTCCTTACATTAAGGTTCCAAGAGCAACCGGACTTGGCCATTGTTCACAGCTATTTCAGCTTGTGCCTTAATGCACATCTAATATTCTGTTTATGCTTTCACTGCTCTCCTACACAGCAGACTGTACCTTCACACTGGCTTAGGTGACATCATTGACAAAACATTCATTCCAGTGTTTCTTTTTTTATTATTATTATTATTATTTTTTCCCTGATTTGTCTGTACATCTTGATTTTGCATTAACCTTGTTTAGTACAGGCGACATGTGGAACTTTATGCACTTATTTGCTCATTTTGTGTTCAGTTCTTCGTTGAAGGAAAGCCACACAAACACACTTCCTTCTGATAAAAAAGCTTCCACGTGTTAAATTTCCACCAGGTCAAATTCATTACATGTGTATTATCTAAATTAAAGTATCTCTTACCATATAACAAGAATGAATTTGGCCATGAGCAGACAAAATAGAAGCAGGGATTATTTTTGTTGTATAAAATGTAGCTTGATGTTAGTGGTGGTTTAATTACGGGATTTTTTTGTTGCTATTCATACAGACAACTGCTGTTTTCCCCTTTGATTTATCTCCAGATCAGCCCCCTTCAGCACCCCATTTCTGGCAGTCTCAGCAACACGTGGGGTCTGGCAGGCTTCTGCAGACATTTCCATCCTCCCTGCACTGCTCCTTCCTCTGCCCTGCCTCACCAGCCCCGCAGCCTGGTGTTTCTCAAAATCCCTCAGCGATTCCTTTCCTTTCTAATCTGTCCCATGGCTGCTCCAGAATCCAATGCTTTTGTCAAAGTTTTTGCAATAATTCTAGAAATAGAGGCTGAAATACAGGTGGGTGATCTGGAGACCGGGTGGTGTTCTGTCACTGCCTTCCTGCCCTGCCTTGGGTAAATTACAGACCTCCTCTAGGCTCAGCTTTGTGTCCATAAAATAATAACAATAATTTTGCAGAGTGCTTTTATATTCCTGAAAAAAAATGATGTAAATCAAAAGCTACCTAGATTTTGTCAAACACCACTCTGTCTAACACTCCCCACCTTTTCCTCTGCTGTCTTAGCTGCTGAAGCTTTGTGATTAGCCTTTCAGAGTCAAGGTTTTTGCTCATGCCTTGCATAAAGTGACATTTGGGCTTTTAAATTACCTTTGTGTGCACAACATACATAGCAATGCTGATATATTTTTTTTTCCACATGTGTTCTTGCTTTGCTGAACCCCCCCAAACAAACTACACCCAGGCTGGTGCCACACAGCCACCAAGTGCCCGGTCACCTTTGTGTGCTCCAGGCAGTGTGTGGCTTTAGCATGGCCACTGGGGGGGCAGCACACATCGAAATGCGTGATGTGGTCCTTCCTGACCCCGAGTTACGCCTCGCTTAGCAGTCCCTCTTGCTGTTTCGTTGCTCTTGTAGTTTCCAGTTATGTAACCTATCTCGTTTTGTGAATATGTGAATTTAACAGCTGTCATTGTCAGCAGTGGTGGTGTGGTTTATTTTTCTTTTTCTTTCTCTCTTTTTTTTTTTTTTTTTTTGGCAAGCTGGCATTACTCATCAGTCTCATGGTAGTTTTGTTTGAAAAATGCTTGTGTTAGAAAAAGTGGATTTATCAGCTCAGCACTGTATGGTGCTAGCATGCAGCACAACAAAAGACAAGTGCTCATTTCAGTAACGCTTGCAGCATTTCATGGGGCCCCCAAATAGGCTGAACAAGGCTTCTCTGGCAGCTAAACCCAAGTACAGTGGGAAACTGTTAAAGTGGCAGTGTCACTGCCTGGAAAATGGGTTCTGTTTTCTCCCAGCAGTTATTGCTGCTTTCTGTTTTTTTTGGTTGGTTTGTTTGTCTGTTTGTTATGTTTTTAAAGACTATTTACTGCTTTAGGAATTTCACTGAATGTTTGAGAAAAAAAGAGACCTAACTGAAAATGTGCTCTTAGAAGTGATTTTTTCTTACCATTTCTTGGAGCACAGACCAGTTTATCATTTTCAAAGTGGTTCTGTCATACGAGGAAAAAGATACTTGTGGCTTTTTCAGCTAAAACTATAAAGTCGGTCATGTTGCAGCCCTTCAAGGAGATCTCTTTCCCTGTTTAAATCAGTTTATTTTCAGAATGATTTGCTGCACTTACAATTTCTTTCAGAACTGCTCTTCCAGAATGCAAATACAACCTGGAGAGTTTTCTGTATTTAATTGAATGTGTCAGGTGGTTAAAATCATGTTTTAAAAACCGTATTACATACTGCAAATGTGTCAAACCCTTTGTTCATAGATATTTAAAACAAATGCATTTTTCAGTATTTGTTTATTCTCTCTGTTTGCACTCCATACAGATGGTCAAGATAAACTAGTGGGTTTCATTTTGGCTTATAAATTGTCTTTTACATTTCCAGGCAAGATGCTACAAAGCCTGTGTGACAAACATCAGAGGGAAATACTTTTTAGAAATGTTTGCCACTAGATGTATCATAAGATTTCTGAAAGGTTCAGTTTTATAAAATGCAAATTCTGGACCAATTGTTTCTCTAAAAGCCTTTACAATCTCTGTAGCTGCTTAGTTAATCTGCTATTCTGTTCTCATCAGGTGTCCAACAGGAGTCAGAGCTGGATAGAGCACACATTTTACAGATCTATGAATATTACATACATTTTTAACTTTTACAGCTTTGTTTGCTAAAATGTGGTTGTTTACCACAACTTGCGCCCAGACAAATGTATCTAAGCATGGACACTTTTAAGACTGCACAAAAGGCAACTGCATCTGCCCCTGGAGGCACAGAACCAGGACGGTGTTGCTGTGCGTTCACCTCCCACACGTGCTTGTGCTCCAGACGATGCTGGGCTGTGTGGGAGGACCAGGAACACACGATTCCCATCTCATCCCATTCACCACGGAAAGAGGCGGCTGCGGTGAGCTGCTTACCCTCTGTGAGGACAGAGGTCTAAGCTATCGGCTGCTAGACAGCCTGCAACACCTCAGGCAGAGGCACAGAGACCTCGCCATAAACGCATGTTAGCACCATGCTGTGCCAGTGCACACCGACCCCTTGGTCTCCACATCTGGTATGGCAGCAACCACACAGCAGGCACTGTTGCGTACCAAGAGCTTGATGTGATTAACCCATCACAGTTCACGCTTGTCCAAGGCCAGCACTGCTGGAGCTGGTGAGATGTTTGCGTTTCAGTACCCAGAAAGCTTGGTGTCTCTTGCAGTGTTTCTCAACTCCTGTGCACAAATTGGAGACCCTCGGTCCTTGGCCAGACCGCACACAACTAACACACCAAAATGATGCTTCAGGGGAACAAGGAAGATGTTCAGGGCTTCCTCCTCCCTTGAATGGAGTAAATCTGAAAGCCACATAGAGGCAGCCAGTGCAGCCTGGGGGCCAAAGCTTCGTTTAAGACCTGCCTTTGCTGATAGCCCCATGCCCTCTTCTTGCCCCCTACAGCTGCTTGCAGGCTGCCCAGGGCTGCTGGTGAATGACATCTCCTTCGTGATCACTGCACCTGCATGGCTGTAGCTCATACCCTCGTGTTTGTCTGAGCACTGAGGGCCAGTTACACTTCAGGACCCCAGTGTGAGAGTGTCACCAAGGTGTCTGATTGGGAAGACCAAGAAAGGGTGATATCTGTGACTGTGAAGGTGGGGGCGGCTGTTTCGGTACAAAACATGCGGGAAATGTTTCTCCCACACCTACCGCAGCCAAGCCACGGTCATTGACTTGAGTGACAGGGGAATGGGAGACTGGGATGTCTCAGCACAAGCCCCCCTAAGCCTTGGCTTGCAGGGTGAGGTCTTGAACACAGCCAGAGCCTGTTACATTAAAGGCTTTGTAAAAGCAACAGTGCCAGGCTAACATCCACCTCCCACGTTAGCAGCAGCCCCGGCAGGTGTAACGCGATCCGGGCAGCCCAAGCCAGTGAGTAAACAAACGGCCGCTTTCTGCACAAGCTGCACCAGAGAACCTCTCCCAGCAGGGAATTAGGGTGGATACTGGTGCTAAGTGAGCTGTGCTGCTATGGAAAGGTCTGTGACGATGGACAGTGTCGTGGGACTGCTTAATTCTCCTTATTCCACACAGGTTTTTCCTTCTACAACCAGTATGGGTTAGGGGAAAACTGTAGGGGAAAAATCCCCTAGTAGGCCTGTGGAGTTTGGTGGGATTGGGCCTGATCCAAAAAGTTCTTGAGCTTTTGTGGGGATCTTATGCTTTGTGGTTTCCCTAAGCTAGAGAAAGCAATCCCACTGCTTCAACACTGCCAAGCCAGGCAGCGGTGTTTAGTGTTGTCCTCAAGAGCTGCTTCCTCGCTCTTCCACTGGGCTTCATCTCCAGTGAGCGACACTAGCCGAAGGGCTTCCTTCTTCACTACAACACCGGTCACTTTTTTCTCCTTCAACATCAGCGTTTAAGCCTCCCAGCTGCATTGGGTCCCCCCTCCCTACACAGCTGAGGTAAACAAGGTGCATCTGTAGGGCAGTCAGACCTCTCGCAGCCCACAGCCTTTGGGTTCACCACACCAAGGTCGTGGCTGGGCAGTGCTGCCACCGTGCTTCTGCTGCCAGCCTGGGTCCCATCCTGCCCCAGAAGGCCTCCCCCCTCTCTGCCCATGCTCTGGCTCCTCACGAGTTATGATAACATATAAGCAGCTTAGAGAATTCATATCAGAACAAGTTGAACACAATGCAACGTTTAACTCTTAATGACAGCCACCTCTGACTGTGAGTGACATATTATAAATTATGTTTGAACTGGATTTTTTTTTTTTTCTTTTTTTTTTCAGAGGCAGATATTCCCCCTGCCACCCAGCCAGCCCTGCGAAGTTGCACTTGTGGCCTTAATCCCACTTGGATGTGTGCCCTGCTGCCTCCACTCTCCGTCACTTGGGTACTTTAGTATTCTTGAACAAGTGAACAATCTTTGTTTCTGTACCTTATTAGGCCAAAGACCATAGCAGCTAGCGATGGCATCAGAAGGCCCTGCAGGCAGGATTCTCTGCAGACACAGCCAACCTCCAACAAACCCCTTTTTATCCTCCTGTTTCTAGGAAGAATTATGATGGTGGTGCCCTGCTGTTGATCAGTCAAATCTGTGGTAGGCCTAGAGATAAGTCCTGTAAGTGTGGTGTACTGTAAAACAGCGGCTCCCATTCATTAGTAGCTTGTGTGTAATAAACCACCAAAAGGAGGGGGATGGGGCGGGAGAGGGGAAGAGCAGCTGCAGTGTGCAGGAACAAACAACACAACTCATTCTTGGGAGCCAAAACTTTCTAATTTGCTGCTGGGCTGCTGGGAGCACTCAAATTCTTTCTGATAATGCACTTGTGCCCTCGGTGTCTCTCCCCACATTTCCCAAGTTCTTCTCTCCAGAGGTCCCACAGTCTGGGACAGCTACACTCCGAAACAAAACCGTAGACACTGTTGAACGGGGAGGAGGAGGGGAACACAGCAGCCTCCCAATGTTTGCAGACTCCGGCGTAGCAAAGTGGTGGACCCGAGACAAGTCATCCTGCCCGGGAATGGCCGTTGCACGTATCTGCTTGTGCAGTGGGTAAACAAAGCATCACATGGGCTGCAGAGCAAGCACGAGACGCGTCGCAAACCCATACGTATCTGAGGCATGCAGGAGGGCTAGAGTGTTGTTATCGATATAGAGCCTGGTGGAACAATTAGGAACTTTTTTCTCCCAAAAGGCAGAAAGCAAAACAAAACAAAACCCTCAAATCTATAATAACTGAAAAATTATTTAGCTTAATTTCTAGTTTTTTTTTTAATTATTATTATTATTTTTATTTTTTTTATTTTCTTTTTTCTCCACAAGTTTCAGTAAATATTTACATGAGCATAATATTTCCCCATTGCCCTGTATTGGAAACTGCTCGTAGGCATGTGCATTTAAATGGCATTTACTAAGTATAATGTAACATACTGCATCTGTTGAGACCTCAGTGGTTACTAATGCTTGCACAGCTGTGAATATGTTGGTGCTTTAGGAGCTTAGCCTTGAACTTGACTGCATGTAGACCATTTTAGACCAGAAATTAAAATTACTGCGTGTTGCAGAACTGCCCTCATAGAACAAATCTTTGTGCTAAAGCTTGTACTTTCACAAGAAAGGAAAATTAATTTTGCATAGACGCAGCTCTGAAGGACCATTATACACTTGCAGATCACAGTGACTGCTTTTTTCACAGTGATGTGCCAGGCTGTGATGGTGCTTGGACTGCCTCCTAACATTTCTATAGACAAGAGCTACTTAAATGGCACATCCAGGCTTGGGCCAAACTGCAAGCACTCTTTATGCAGATGTGAGGTTTTCCACTCTCTTGCAGGAGATCTTGCTTGCTTTCTGACCTCCTGGGGACTGGTGCCCTGTGCTGTCTGAGTCTTTACTTCCGAGCTGTTCTTGGTTGTGGTACTCAGTGGATGGAGGGAAAAAAATCCCTGAGGATCCCAAGTGTGCATCCACCAAATGGTGTTAGCTAGACATGGGCACAAAACTGTTCTCATATCTCTTAAAAGTTTACATAGTGAAGGTACTGAAACTGGCTGCTTACCTGCAGAGCCGCTCATGGCTAGCGCAGGGTCCAGCCCTCCCTCTGCTTATACAGCATTTTGGCATTTTTTTTTAAGAAGTCTTTTGGCATTTTGATTTTCCTTCCCCCAACTTTGATAGATAGATAGATAGATAGATAGATAGATAGATAGATAGATAGATAGATATGTCAGTCAGTAGATAGGTAGGTAAGTATATATTTTTATAATCAAAATGGTGTCATGACTTTTCAAAGAAAAAGAGGAAGGTAACATGCCTGGTAATTGCTGTATGTCCTTATCATATAAGCAGATGGGTTTGTAGCAGAGAATCAGCAATTGGAAAACTCCAGCACTGGTCTTTGTGTATTTCATGTGCAATAATGTTATATATTGCACAGTGATTATCACGATCAGAGCACTCCTTTGACTGACCTGTTCCCTTGATAGTAGGTACCATGCAACATTTACCTGTCTGTGATAAAGGTATCAGCAAAATGTTTGAAATTATAGATAGGACCATAAAACTGAGTGAATGTGCCGGGTAGCTATGAAACCTTGGAGGGACTTTTTTTTTTTTTTTTTTTCTCTTTTATCATTTTTTCTCTTTTATCTTTTTTTTTTTTTTCTCTTTTATCTTTTTATTTTTTCCCTGAAAAGTTCTAGCCCCATCTCCAGCACAAGAAAAGCGCTGTAGCCGTTCCTGTTGTGGCCAGAGCTGCAAAACATCTCCACAGCCAGAGCACTCGCATGAGGAGCCATTAGACAAGACAGACATTGGGAAAAGCTATAAATAGTAAATAACCTGCCTGCAAAAATACCTTGAATCATTAGAAATGGATGTTTTGTGAGTTTCAAATCTACCCAGCTGAAGCTGGGGGAAATTAATTGTTTCATATTGAACTGAGGCAAAATATGCCTTAGTGGTATTTTAAGCAAAGCAATTTAATCATTTTGGGGTCAAAAATGTCTTCTTTGGGGTTATTAAATCACTCAACCCAGTTTTCTTTAAAAAGAGATGCATGAATCAATGATATTCATCCATTAGCTGAATCCAAACTATTATAAAAACTCTCCGTTTAGAAAGAATATTATTTGTGAAAGGATGACAACTGCCAGCTTGTTTTGCAGTACTCCTGAGCTGGACAAAATGTAAAAATAAGAAGGCTGATCAGACCTTTTAGTCCTTTGCAGGGAACTCTACCTGATGCTATTCAAGTAAGAATGACTCCTAAAAGAAGATTTAACTGTTTCTTGTAGATAAATTAAATTTCTGATGTAATTTTTTAAACGGTTGGAAACTCAGAACTGAAGCTTGCAAGTAACAGAAGTATGTTTGTACGTAGCTGTTTGCTAATATGTGCAAAAGAGGGGCTACATGTTGTTATGATTCTTTTGTTGTTGATAACTTGCACAGTATGAAAACTTCTGGGGCCAGTAACTCACATTCTGTTCTGCCTTCTCTATCTACAGAAGCGACTCTGGTGGTGAAGGGGCTGCTCTGGGCAGCAGGATGCAGCCTTTGGCCCCAGCTTCCCACAGGTGTCCGGCACCCCAAAACCCCTGGCAGCCCCATGGCTGCACATCCTGTGCAGGTCCAGTCGCTTGTGTGGCCACTGGTCCCAGCCATCCCCACGGCCTCGACCTCCCTTCACCCGTGTGAAGCTGTGCAAGGAGAATAAAGTTTGTTGTAAATGTGAATTTAATGTGTTTTCAGACTTGACAGCCTCTTTTAAATGAAAACATTTAAGTTGAGCGAAAGGCACATTTGCCTCTCCAAATAAATGGAATTATGGTTCAAAGATCTGACTTAATCCTGAGGCTCTTGCACTGTGCAGTAAGTAGGAAAGAAAGAGGATTGCTCGGATGAGCAGGGGTTAGCAGGATCAGTGGCCGTTTTATATCATTTCCCTCATTTTCCTTCTGGTATTTAATATACCTTTTTCAGAACTTGCACTGGCAATTTGTGAAAAGTCAAAGTAGAGTCACACTTATTACCTAACAGCAAACAAACTATTAATTGGAACTAATGAAGGATGGTACAGAGAGTTTCCATCCAGCTTTCCTGCTAGGAAAATTTGACAATTGTTAAACAAACAAAAATGCCATTCTTCCAGATGTATTTTATCATACAGTCACGTCTTCTTCTTCTTCTTCTTCTTCTTCTTCTTCTTCTTCTTCTTCTTCTTCTTCTTTTTTTAAGTTCTTTTCAGGACTTGTCTCAAATGCATATTATTTGTTATAACTATTTGTTCTTTTACTACTTTTTTCTTTTTTAATTGTTTTAAATTCTGAATTGACATTTCAATGATTTGAGGAAAGATTTTTACAGAATAACTGTGACATTTGTGTTTATTGAATCTCTAAGACCGACATTACTGCACCCTGCTGCCACTGTAAACCCGAGGTGAAACAAACAGCCCGCAAGGAGAAAGTAAAGCAATATTTTAAACTTTTGCCACTGAAAATGATCCAAAGTAACACCCAGGTTAAAAAAGACTTTTTTTTTTTTTTTTTTTTTTTCCTGATGAAGATGATGCATGAAACATTTCAGCCAGCTCCAGGTGGAAACAGCTCACTTTTTCTTTTTAGATTCAAATTTAAACTAGTTTCCATTCACAAGTTTTAAAGGGATATACACTACTTAATTCTTCAGCATGACATTTGAGTCTCATTCCCTGCCAGGAAGGATACCTTAGCCTCCCTGTTGCTGAAAAGATGAGGGAGAATAATAACTTTTTTTTTTTTTTTTTTTTTTTTTTTTTTGTATATGGCTTCAAATGTTCCCTTGCTACTACTTTGAGTAAAGTGAGTTCATTGTAACTCCTCTGCTTTGTGTTTCACCTTTCTGTTTGAGTGAGACTTTCTGTAGCTGTACAGATGCAGAGAAAAATATCTAAAAGCAAGCAAAAGATAAAGTCTAAACTCCAAAATATCACTGTGGATTACATAGGCTACATGGTCTCTTCACATACAGGATATGTGAAAAGAAGATTATTTTGTAGATGATTTTGAGAACCGCCAGGCTGTCAATATCTCCCTAGGATCATGCTGAACCATCCCCACGTGTCAGTATAACAGCAAAACACATTGCTTTTGCAGAAACTGCTTTACACACAGCTGTGAAATTGATGTGGGCAAATCTGTGAATATTTTTCTCTCTCCTTTTTTTTTTTTTTTCTATGAAAAATCAAAAAGATTTTGGTTTTGTTTTGTGACTGGGAGGAGACCTCAGTTTCCCACAACAAATACATTATTAAAATATTCCCCCTATTTCTCCCTACCTTCCTTGAGTCATTCCAACTAAAAGCTTTTGTAAGCATGTGGGGGCAGCACTGACCTTTCCATTCTGTTTACGTGATGGCTAGCAAAACAAATCCCTGGTCGGGGAGGACCTGAGCTGGTTGGAGTTGTCTCAATAAGTTCTCAGCAGCTGTACCCTGTGTCCAGAGCCACCACCTCTGTTCCCGTGGGCACCTGGGGGCTGTCACTGGGTTCAGAGAAGCACAAGGGCTCAGGCACTGTCCCATGGGCCTAAGATGTGGGTGGTGCTGAGGTCCTGTGCCTGGGAGCACTTTTGCATGTCTCAACATCCTCTCCATGTGGTTCAGCATCCTCTGTGCACTGCAGCAGAGATGTGGCTCTGCAGAGGCACCAGTGGGTATTTAATGCTGTGGCCATAGCACGTCCAGCCCCAGAACATCCCTCACTTTAGGATTGCTGTTCGCCCAGCCCCACAACACACAGATTTGTTCGAGTTTCCCTTTGAATGGTTTTGGTCCCCAAAGCATCTCCTGTGGCACAAGGAGGCCGGTGGGGAGGGAGGGGGTGTTTGCTGCTGTGCTGCTACCAAAATGGTGGACAGGAGGGACCACCTCTCCTCCAGAGGACTGCTGTGTTGCAAAACCATGTCCATGGAGGGTGAGGGTGCAGAATTAGTGCTCAGCAGCAAAAAGAGATAGGAAAATAGGATGTTGCATCTGTGTGGTGGGGGATTGCAAGGCAAGCAAGAGTTGGGTCTGTGTCAGTCTCTGTTCCTACAAACCAAACACTGCCTTTCAGCACAAATATTTTTTTTTTTCCTTATTATTATTTGTTTTTCTCAGCCACGTGCTCCTCCATCGCAGCATGAAGGCACGGAGGCAGCAGCAGCGCAAGGCGCAGCCACCAGCCGGGGCCGCCATCCTGTGCGGTGCTCAACGCCCGCTCCGAGCCTGTACCCGCTGCTGCCATCGGTGCCAGGGGAATTGAGGGCATTTCACAGCTTTCAGGCACAGGAACAAATTGTAAACCTTGGTGTTGCATTTATGTGCGAACACACACACACACACACACACACACAGAGAGAGCCACCAGCAGCTGATGCTTCACACTAATCACTCTTATAAATGCCTCTAATTAGACTCATAAATACCTCTAACTTTCCTACAGGGAACAAAATGCCCAACAGGCTTAATGTAAACTAAGGAAAAAAAAAGCAGTTTAAAAGATGAGTAAAAGCTATTTTTAAACCTGGCAAGTCCTAGAGCAGCACTCTTGAAAATCCAACCAGTGCTACAGAAATCCTAAATTGCAGTGCCCTGCACCCCCCCGGAGCCGCAGCATGGGCAGATTGGGGGTGAGCAGCCGGGGG
>NW_023304201.1:0-18311 GCF_011077185.1 Oxyura jamaicensis | reverse complement strand
CCCTCCCCCCCCCCTCGGGGACGGTAGCGGTCCCCGTGTGCTGCCGGGGCCTTCCCCTGCCTCTTCGAGCCGGGGCCTTTGCAAACGCCGGCCCCGCTGCTCCCTCCCCCTGCCCTCGCCGAGGTTTCACTCCTTGCTGTTAGTGCCTGGAAACAATAAAGGATGTCGGGCTGGGCTTTTATTGATTATTTGTCACCCCGTATTTGTCAGTTTCAATAACTTTTCCTGAAGTTTTACTCACGGGCACTTGAGCTTTCGGATTAGGCCAGCTCTGCGGATTGCAGCGAGGGGTAATTATCCGCCGGCCTGCTTCCCCGCCGCCGGGCTGCACAGCCCTAGAGAAAAGAGCATTACCGGGGAGGGAACGGGCAGAATCCGGCCCGAGCCCCCCCCCCCCAGAGCGCTGCCCGTGCCCGAGGGGTTGCAGCCCCCTCCCCCCTGCCGCCCCCATCCACGGGCGCGCTCCTTCCGCGGAGGGAGCCAGAGCCCCCATCTCTCCTCTCCAGCCCCAAGTTTTGGAGGCCGAGACATCGCCTCCCTCCCTCTTGGCTAGGGATGGGGGGGCTTTGGACCCGCGGAGCTGGGGCCTGAGCCGCGGCTCTCGGCAGCCGCCGCATCCCCGGGATTCGGTGGAGGGATGCGACACCGGAGCTTCGCCGTGCGGGGAGACGGGAACCGGCCCAGAGGCGGCGGGGCTGCGGCACCTGCTCTGGGGTGGTGGTGGGGGACGAGATCCAAGTCTGGGGGGGGGGAGGCTCGTACCCTCCTGGAAGGGAGGGAAAGCCCCGCTCCCCTGCCCGCCTCCGCCTCTCGGCACTGGGAGACGGGTCCCGAGCGCTGAGCGCGGCCCCATGCGCGCTCCGGCAGCGGGTGAGGGCTGGAGACGGCCGGGAGCAGCCGTCCCAAAGGCTGGCAGTGTGCTCGACCCAGCCGGTGGGTGGCCGGGGTACCCCATGGCATCCCAAGAGGCGAGCGAGCAGGGAGCGGCCGGGTCCCCGGGATTTAATTACGGCGGAATGCATTCTCCATGCTGATTAGGAGGAAAATCAATCGGGGGCTTATTTGGCACAAGGAACCAATAAAACACACGCACAATTTATTAGAGCAATAATCTCAGCCCCAAATGGCCTAAATATTATTGTTTCAGTTGCAGTGAGGGAATTCAAACTAAAAGTGTTATACAGAGAGCATCAGGGAGTCGTTTCCCAGGAATTCAGCAAGAGTTTCGAGCTTCTTGCCAGGGGCTGGTTTGCCGGCTCGGAAACCTTTGAAACAGGGGGTTGCTTTCCCCCATTTCAGGTCCAGGTGTCCGGACTGCTGTAGTACAAGCAGCTCTGTGGTCCGCAGCTGGCTGTGCCAAGAAGCAAACGTGGTACTTGGTACCACTTGGTCTTCCAGATTTGCTGCTTTCCAGTGATTTATATGTTAAATTCCTAGAAGAGAGGAGGCCACACAAAAGATCCCCAAGCCACGGCCGTGCTGAATGCCTTGCTGTAATATAACTGGAAAAACACCACGCGAGGTGCCAAAAATTCCCTGCTAGGGATGGGGCAGGAAAGCATCCCTGCAGGAGGGTGCTGAGCCCTGAGGCCAGGCCAGGGTGCGTGGGGAGGCTGGGGGGCAGCGGTGCCCCCCTGCTTCCCCTCTCCCAGGCGAATTGCTGCCTTGTTCTCTGCCAGAGCTGCAGCTCCCAGGGGGGTACTCAGGGGGCACGCAGGGGTGCAGCTCATGCTGTGGGGTTCCTGAGAGCTTCAAGTGTGTGACTCAGGAGATTCTGGGTTTGCTTTGCAGCTTTCTGTAACCCCAGTCATCTCCGTCCCGAACCGGAGAGGACCTCATTTCCTGCTCAGAGCTCTGCCAACCACAAGGTCTTTTAATAAGGCTGCCAGGGGAGCCGGGCTGCGGGAAGGACAGTCAGTGTTTGTCACCAGGGAATGAGCTGGCATCATAGCTCCCATCTGAGTCAACAACCTGGCTAGCCTTGAGCATGACTTCATAAATCATGGCATCTAATTGAAAAGCACATACTTATATACACAGGGCTGCTCAAAAAGAATCCAAAAAAAAAAAAAAAAAGTAACAAACACTTCTGTTCTTCCCACTAGCCTGTTCATCAGTCACCTGATTGTTTCAACTTGCATTATTTCACGCGGGAAAAAAAAAAAAAAGGGAAAATGTAAAACCATCTTGTATAGCCACAATAAAAGTGCAAATGCAAAAATTCATCTCTTAATGAGAGGCTTAGCCTTTTTCTAACACAACCCTAATAATAGGAAAACAATTTTTAAATGTTTTTAATTTAAATTGTTTTCATGGTTAATTCAAAATCACTGAATAATATTATCATGTGTCTATGTATCTATTTGGCATTGAGGTATATGATATTTCAAAGCAATTGAACCACTTTTGAAAGCAAAAAGAGTCCTTTACAATTCATGTATTTGCTTTTTAGAAGTTTAGTACACATATGCCAGCCTTCCTTTTTCTCCTCCTTCCAGTCAAAATGAAAAGTAAATCTGCGACGAAAGATTGGTTACGTGCATTCTGCTTTTCACACACAAATCTCCTCCTTTATTTTTTTGCCCACAGGAGCTGAGGGATATCCTCGTGTCAGAGACATCTCCGCAGCCCCGGTCCCTCTGCCATCTCACCCGGGAGTGCAGAAGCCCAGAATGAGCGCAGGGCAGTGGCTGAGCAGCAGCTGAATATTCAGATTTCACTCTTCAAGCAACCAGAGATACTTCGAAACCACGCGTGAGACAAAATGACGTTAAACTTTCAATCCTTAAACCTCTGTTTAGCTGTACTCCAGAAGTGAGCAGTTCATAGCAGACCGGGATTTCTGATTGACACTTTGCCATCAGAAGCCCTCGACTAGGATTTTTCCAGCTATAACACAGCTATAACACTGGGCTCTGCTCCCTTTCGGAAGATGCTATTTCATGAATTGGAGCACAGGAGAAATTTGCATAAAAGCTTCATATATAATACATGATTGCTTGGAAATTAAGAAGCAGCAGTTTTCCCTTATTGTTTTTGGAATAAAGGGTGCGCTTTGTTTTCTTGTTTACTTAGTGTGCTCTCTGATCCCTTGATGTATTTCAAGAGTTTTCTGTCAGCATCATGAGACCTTACTTACCTGGCAAATTTTAAGTGTGAAATGATTAGTGTTCAAAGTGCCTGAAAAAAACAATAGTAACAATGTCTGACTTTTTTTTTTTTTCTTTTCTCTTGTTAAATAATATTTCATGGTACATTAAATGGGTTGTGCAGCCTCTTCTGAAGAGACTAAAGCAACGTAATGCCGCATATTTAATGTTTCCATCAAGTAGCAGTTCTTAAAAGGGAAAGAGCTGAAGGCAGCCTGCAATCCTTCCCTGAGCCTTTTCTCGGTTTGTTCTGAATTCAATAAGAAATGGTAATAATTTGGGGACATATATGGAAAGAAAATAAATATTATTTCACAATAAACCTCTTAGTGTGTCATTTGCGATCACAGGCAGATACTAGAAATGCTACTCGTTAAATCCACTGAATGTTACTTTTCCAGAAGTCGAAGTGTTTTCAGCTGAAATGGTTTCTTGACAGTAGCTTCGGATGGAATAGGTAGAGCCAGAGCAGCCCAAGGAGAGAAGCAAACAATTAAAACATTTACGTATTCGATTCTTGATAGACATCTCCACAAGGTAGGTTTTAACATTTTTTTTTTTTTTTTTTTCAGTAAAGAAGGATAAGCTTGGAGTGCCCAGTCACCGTGGTAACTGCCAGAAAAATTCTCCTGAAGTTTGAAGAGGTCAGCTAACGGGGTCAACAACTCTGGCCTCTTTCTGAGCTGGGACTGGCAGGCTCCATCCTGCGGCTGGGGTGTTAGCGCAGGCTGAGCCCTGGGAGGTGGACCATTCCAGCTCTGATATAAATTTTTTGAGTCAGTTCACGGCCTGGACTCTCCAGGTGGCCTCCAAAATCGATTGTGACCTTGTGACCCTGTCTAACGGAGGCATAGCATCCACCCTAAGTAAGGATTTAGCCAGGAACGACAGCTTTCCACTGAGTGTTATTGGGGACAGTACAAACAGTTTTGGAAGCAAGGAGGTAGGTATGAGGAGTTGAGGTCATTAAAGGCATATTAAAAAACAATTTTAAAAATCCTTGTTAGTGGAAAGTTTTTATTAGTGTTATTCCTTAAATAAATTGTTCTGGCAAGGACCCTTATTTTCTTCCCTAACAACATCATACCAAGTATTTTAGCACATTCACATATGAAAAATTGCACTTTGTATGTTCCAAACCGAACTAATATTTTGTCTACCTCTGGATTTTGAACTTGTAAATGAAGCTGGCAGACGTGTGATAAAATAGACGTCTGCGAAGCATGTTTTTTTCCTTAATATCATAGAAACCAGGAGACTGTTTATTAAAGCGGGTTGTTTATTTTAGGAAGTAACTTCTCTGATATATGTGTTCTTTTTAGATTCAAGAAGCTCTTAATTGGTGACATTTTATTATTAAACTGGGAAATGAAGTCACATTTGGAATAGCACGGAATGAAAGTATGAGTCTTACAGGCTGTTTCCTTCACTGGTTTGTAATACACACATACAAGACACAGATTTGGTTACATGTTTTTGTAGAAGTAAATTGTCATCATTCTAAGAGCATATTTATAGAAAAAAAAATCTATTTTTCCTGTAAGATTTTAAGCAACAAACCATCAGGGTGAGGCAGGGACATGGGGAAGCTGCTGCAGAGGTCTGATTTTGTTAAAACAAAATCTATAAGCATGCCCTTCCGAGCAAGTGGCCTTGTTATTGTGCTCCTGGGTAACACTGTCCTGGTTCATTACCACTTCTACAGAACCTCAGCTCTGCACACACTGCTCACATGAGTAATCGGTCATCATCATGTAAGTGGAACTACATGGTGGAGCAAAGTCCAGTTGCCAAGGTGGAAAATGCTCTCGAACTTTGAGTGACTTTAAAACTGCTCTGAAGGAAGAAAATTGCATTAATGTTTGTTCCCAGTCTTAGAAAAATTACACAAACTTATCCCAGCGGGAATCTTGCCCAAACACTTCTTGTGCCTCGCAGGAGAGGGCCTGGCTCTGACGTCCTTCTTCCCATCACTCACCTGCGGAGCAGTTCCCCTTGGGTCAGAGGGCTTGTGCAGAGATGGGGCTATTAAATACGACTCAGAATGAGAGCCTGAGCCCTCTCCACACTAAATAACATGGTACCACTGAGAAGTCCCATTCGTTACAACAGCGAGAGTCTCTGGCTTTTACTTGCGGTAAAACCTTGCTCTGCACAAAGCCCCCAGAACCAGCGGACGCCTGTTGACCAAGGTCCTGCCTCTCATAGGGCTGGCGTAATCTGCCCGGTGGGATTATCTGAAGAGCAGGAATTAAATTTCCACAAATAAGGAGGGGGGCAAAACTGTGCCCTAAAATAAACTGGGGCCCAGATGTGCACGTGCAGATATCAATGACAACTCTCTATTTAATCCCATCCTAAATACTAACTCTAGTTTGTTGCTGTTGATTTTTAATAGGACTATGCTGAAAACAATTTATTCACATCAGCGGGAGTGTTGATTCAGGGGAGTGCCTTGTATGACTAAGCTTGGCAAGACAGAGCTCACAGTCCTCAGAGAGGACCAGCATATTTGCTCAGTTTTCAGAAAAAGCATTTAAAAATAGGAATTGTGAGCAGCTGCAAGGTGAATACAAATCTGCAGAATTTTTAGCATTTTTTTTTTAAATATTCATACCTCTTTTGTAATATGAGCCCCAGTTCTACCTGACAAATGGAATGGTTTCTAAAACAGATGGTACAACCATCGCATTGGAACTTTTGGACCAAAATTGCCCCAAACTTTCCCAAAACCTCAGGCTTGGAACAAGGAATCACTGGCAGAGAGAATGACAAGGCGTCTCAAGATCTTTTACTTGCTGCAAAGTCTTTTGAGTTGATTTCTGTAGATCCTATTGAACTTATAATCAACTGAAAACCTACAAATGTCACTTGAAACTGGTCCTGGGTTTGTATCTTTTGTAACTTCACCTTTTTCTGTTGATCATCTCTAGTACAACTGGGATGTGGAGGGCATTAGCAGTTGGTGCAGTGGGGCTATTCCTCTTCCTCAGCCCTTCCAGATCCATGAAGTGCTCGCTCCAAATCGTTTAATTCCATGACATATTTTCTGAAGTGCAGGCTTCAGTTTTGGCAGAATGATATACATGAATGGGCTTAATACAGCATTAGAGATGAACAGTCAGAATCACCAAGGGTGCTGGACTGGTGGTTCCCAGCCTCTATCATATGGATCACTGATAATCCATGGGGCCTTGGGAAGTTTGCTGCAGGTGGTCTGTGGAACTGTATTAAATAATAACGTTCATAGTCTTCAATTAAAATTTTGATGAGAAGAGTGTGTGGCAGTCTGCACTCAAGTCTGAGAACTGAGAGCGATCTGCCAGCCTGAAAGGTCTGAGGATGTCTGCTTTGCATGAATGTGTCTCAGCCTGTGGTCCATCAGGCATTAGAAAGTATTTTGAGAATGCTTTCAAATTAAATACATGTGCAGTAAATGAACATGCCTTCTCACTCATGCAAGCGAGCAAGCAAAAGAAAACAGCAAGAAAAAAAAAAGACTTCAAAACAAAACGAAGAAAATAAAGGTAATAAATTAACACTGACGCCTCAGCCTAGTTTGTGTTTGTTTGTATCTGAAAACCACATTTCCAGTGCCGCACGGAGCGGGGAGCAGGGCTCTGGCAAGCATCGCCTCGCCACGGCTTGGAGCGGGGCTGCTGAGGGTCTGCGCTAGCTGGAGGAAGCGGCGAGGGCAAGCGGGCGCTCGGGACTTGCAGGTGCGCTGCCAGAAGGGCCCGAACAAGTGCTGCATTTCCTTTGCCTTTTACTTTCCTCGCCGTGTTAAGTGTGTGCACGGCTGGTATGCAGAGGAAAAGTCAAACTAATTCTGATGCTTTTCCCTATTCTGGGCGGACTAAGTCAGAGAAAGCACTTACGGCAGCCTTTGTGGAAGGGTTACAATGTAGGTTGATACTTTAGGAGCTATAGGAAGTTCTTAATCCTTCACTGCCTACGGGACTGTCATTTATAGACCTGCCATTGTCTCATCTTTTATAAGGATGCTTCCTTACATTAAGGTTCCAAGAGCAACCGGACTTGGCCATTGTTCACAGCTATTTCAGCTTGTGCCTTAATGCACATCTAATATTCTGTTTATGCTTTCACTGCTCTCCTACACAGCAGACTGTACCTTCACACTGGCTTAGGTGACATCATTGACAAAACATTCATTCCAGTGTTTCTTTTTTTATTATTATTATTATTATTTTTTCCCTGATTTGTCTGTACATCTTGATTTTGCATTAACCTTGTTTAGTACAGGCGACATGTGGAACTTTATGCACTTATTTGCTCATTTTGTGTTCAGTTCTTCGTTGAAGGAAAGCCACACAAACACACTTCCTTCTGATAAAAAAGCTTCCACGTGTTAAATTTCCACCAGGTCAAATTCATTACATGTGTATTATCTAAATTAAAGTATCTCTTACCATATAACAAGAATGAATTTGGCCATGAGCAGACAAAATAGAAGCAGGGATTATTTTTGTTGTATAAAATGTAGCTTGATGTTAGTGGTGGTTTAATTACGGGATTTTTTTGTTGCTATTCATACAGACAACTGCTGTTTTCCCCTTTGATTTATCTCCAGATCAGCCCCCTTCAGCACCCCATTTCTGGCAGTCTCAGCAACACGTGGGGTCTGGCAGGCTTCTGCAGACATTTCCATCCTCCCTGCACTGCTCCTTCCTCTGCCCTGCCTCACCAGCCCCGCAGCCTGGTGTTTCTCAAAATCCCTCAGCGATTCCTTTCCTTTCTAATCTGTCCCATGGCTGCTCCAGAATCCAATGCTTTTGTCAAAGTTTTTGCAATAATTCTAGAAATAGAGGCTGAAATACAGGTGGGTGATCTGGAGACCGGGTGGTGTTCTGTCACTGCCTTCCTGCCCTGCCTTGGGTAAATTACAGACCTCCTCTAGGCTCAGCTTTGTGTCCATAAAATAATAACAATAATTTTGCAGAGTGCTTTTATATTCCTGAAAAAAAATGATGTAAATCAAAAGCTACCTAGATTTTGTCAAACACCACTCTGTCTAACACTCCCCACCTTTTCCTCTGCTGTCTTAGCTGCTGAAGCTTTGTGATTAGCCTTTCAGAGTCAAGGTTTTTGCTCATGCCTTGCATAAAGTGACATTTGGGCTTTTAAATTACCTTTGTGTGCACAACATACATAGCAATGCTGATATATTTTTTTTTCCACATGTGTTCTTGCTTTGCTGAACCCCCCCAAACAAACTACACCCAGGCTGGTGCCACACAGCCACCAAGTGCCCGGTCACCTTTGTGTGCTCCAGGCAGTGTGTGGCTTTAGCATGGCCACTGGGGGGGCAGCACACATCGAAATGCGTGATGTGGTCCTTCCTGACCCCGAGTTACGCCTCGCTTAGCAGTCCCTCTTGCTGTTTCGTTGCTCTTGTAGTTTCCAGTTATGTAACCTATCTCGTTTTGTGAATATGTGAATTTAACAGCTGTCATTGTCAGCAGTGGTGGTGTGGTTTATTTTTCTTTTTCTTTCTCTCTTTTTTTTTTTTTTTTTGGCAAGCTGGCATTACTCATCAGTCTCATGGTAGTTTTGTTTGAAAAATGCTTGTGTTAGAAAAAGTGGATTTATCAGCTCAGCACTGTATGGTGCTAGCATGCAGCACAACAAAAGACAAGTGCTCATTTCAGTAACGCTTGCAGCATTTCATGGGGCCCCCAAATAGGCTGAACAAGGCTTCTCTGGCAGCTAAACCCAAGTACAGTGGGAAACTGTTAAAGTGGCAGTGTCACTGCCTGGAAAATGGGTTCTGTTTTCTCCCAGCAGTTATTGCTGCTTTCTGTTTTTTTTGGTTGGTTTGTTTGTCTGTTTGTTATGTTTTTAAAGACTATTTACTGCTTTAGGAATTTCACTGAATGTTTGAGAAAAAAAGAGACCTAACTGAAAATGTGCTCTTAGAAGTGATTTTTTCTTACCATTTCTTGGAGCACAGACCAGTTTATCATTTTCAAAGTGGTTCTGTCATACGAGGAAAAAGATACTTGTGGCTTTTTCAGCTAAAACTATAAAGTCGGTCATGTTGCAGCCCTTCAAGGAGATCTCTTTCCCTGTTTAAATCAGTTTATTTTCAGAATGATTTGCTGCACTTACAATTTCTTTCAGAACTGCTCTTCCAGAATGCAAATACAACCTGGAGAGTTTTCTGTATTTAATTGAATGTGTCAGGTGGTTAAAATCATGTTTTAAAAACCGTATTACATACTGCAAATGTGTCAAACCCTTTGTTCATAGATATTTAAAACAAATGCATTTTTCAGTATTTGTTTATTCTCTCTGTTTGCACTCCATACAGATGGTCAAGATAAACTAGTGGGTTTCATTTTGGCTTATAAATTGTCTTTTACATTTCCAGGCAAGATGCTACAAAGCCTGTGTGACAAACATCAGAGGGAAATACTTTTTAGAAATGTTTGCCACTAGATGTATCATAAGATTTCTGAAAGGTTCAGTTTTATAAAATGCAAATTCTGGACCAATTGTTTCTCTAAAAGCCTTTACAATCTCTGTAGCTGCTTAGTTAATCTGCTATTCTGTTCTCATCAGGTGTCCAACAGGAGTCAGAGCTGGATAGAGCACACATTTTACAGATCTATGAATATTACATACATTTTTAACTTTTACAGCTTTGTTTGCTAAAATGTGGTTGTTTACCACAACTTGCGCCCAGACAAATGTATCTAAGCATGGACACTTTTAAGACTGCACAAAAGGCAACTGCATCTGCCCCTGGAGGCACAGAACCAGGACGGTGTTGCTGTGCGTTCACCTCCCACACGTGCTTGTGCTCCAGACGATGCTGGGCTGTGTGGGAGGACCAGGAACACACGATTCCCATCTCATCCCATTCACCACGGAAAGAGGCGGCTGCGGTGAGCTGCTTACCCTCTGTGAGGACAGAGGTCTAAGCTATCGGCTGCTAGACAGCCTGCAACACCTCAGGCAGAGGCACAGAGACCTCGCCATAAACGCATGTTAGCACCATGCTGTGCCAGTGCACACCGACCCCTTGGTCTCCACATCTGGTATGGCAGCAACCACACAGCAGGCACTGTTGCGTACCAAGAGCTTGATGTGATTAACCCATCACAGTTCACGCTTGTCCAAGGCCAGCACTGCTGGAGCTGGTGAGATGTTTGCGTTTCAGTACCCAGAAAGCTTGGTGTCTCTTGCAGTGTTTCTCAACTCCTGTGCACAAATTGGAGACCCTCGGTCCTTGGCCAGACCGCACACAACTAACACACCAAAATGATGCTTCAGGGGAACAAGGAAGATGTTCAGGGCTTCCTCCTCCCTTGAATGGAGTAAATCTGAAAGCCACATAGAGGCAGCCAGTGCAGCCTGGGGGCCAAAGCTTCGTTTAAGACCTGCCTTTGCTGATAGCCCCATGCCCTCTTCTTGCCCCCTACAGCTGCTTGCAGGCTGCCCAGGGCTGCTGGTGAATGACATCTCCTTCGTGATCACTGCACCTGCATGGCTGTAGCTCATACCCTCGTGTTTGTCTGAGCACTGAGGGCCAGTTACACTTCAGGACCCCAGTGTGAGAGTGTCACCAAGGTGTCTGATTGGGAAGACCAAGAAAGGGTGATATCTGTGACTGTGAAGGTGGGGGCGGCTGTTTCGGTACAAAACATGCGGGAAATGTTTCTCCCACACCTACCGCAGCCAAGCCACGGTCATTGACTTGAGTGACAGGGGAATGGGAGACTGGGATGTCTCAGCACAAGCCCCCCTAAGCCTTGGCTTGCAGGGTGAGGTCTTGAACACAGCCAGAGCCTGTTACATTAAAGGCTTTGTAAAAGCAACAGTGCCAGGCTAACATCCACCTCCCACGTTAGCAGCAGCCCCGGCAGGTGTAACGCGATCCGGGCAGCCCAAGCCAGTGAGTAAACAAACGGCCGCTTTCTGCACAAGCTGCACCAGAGAACCTCTCCCAGCAGGGAATTAGGGTGGATACTGGTGCTAAGTGAGCTGTGCTGCTATGGAAAGGTCTGTGACGATGGACAGTGTCGTGGGACTGCTTAATTCTCCTTATTCCACACAGGTTTTTCCTTCTACAACCAGTATGGGTTAGGGGAAAACTGTAGGGGAAAAATCCCCTAGTAGGCCTGTGGAGTTTGGTGGGATTGGGCCTGATCCAAAAAGTTCTTGAGCTTTTGTGGGGATCTTATGCTTTGTGGTTTCCCTAAGCTAGAGAAAGCAATCCCACTGCTTCAACACTGCCAAGCCAGGCAGCGGTGTTTAGTGTTGTCCTCAAGAGCTGCTTCCTCGCTCTTCCACTGGGCTTCATCTCCAGTGAGCGACACTAGCCGAAGGGCTTCCTTCTTCACTACAACACCGGTCACTTTTTTCTCCTTCAACATCAGCGTTTAAGCCTCCCAGCTGCATTGGGTCCCCCCTCCCTACACAGCTGAGGTAAACAAGGTGCATCTGTAGGGCAGTCAGACCTCTCGCAGCCCACAGCCTTTGGGTTCACCACACCAAGGTCGTGGCTGGGCAGTGCTGCCACCGTGCTTCTGCTGCCAGCCTGGGTCCCATCCTGCCCCAGAAGGCCTCCCCCCTCTCTGCCCATGCTCTGGCTCCTCACGAGTTATGATAACATATAAGCAGCTTAGAGAATTCATATCAGAACAAGTTGAACACAATGCAACGTTTAACTCTTAATGACAGCCACCTCTGACTGTGAGTGACATATTATAAATTATGTTTGAACTGGATTTTTTTTTTTTTCTTTTTTTTTTCAGAGGCAGATATTCCCCCTGCCACCCAGCCAGCCCTGCGAAGTTGCACTTGTGGCCTTAATCCCACTTGGATGTGTGCCCTGCTGCCTCCACTCTCCGTCACTTGGGTACTTTAGTATTCTTGAACAAGTGAACAATCTTTGTTTCTGTACCTTATTAGGCCAAAGACCATAGCAGCTAGCGATGGCATCAGAAGGCCCTGCAGGCAGGATTCTCTGCAGACACAGCCAACCTCCAACAAACCCCTTTTTATCCTCCTGTTTCTAGGAAGAATTATGATGGTGGTGCCCTGCTGTTGATCAGTCAAATCTGTGGTAGGCCTAGAGATAAGTCCTGTAAGTGTGGTGTACTGTAAAACAGCGGCTCCCATTCATTAGTAGCTTGTGTGTAATAAACCACCAAAAGGAGGGGGATGGGGCGGGAGAGGGGAAGAGCAGCTGCAGTGTGCAGGAACAAACAACACAACTCATTCTTGGGAGCCAAAACTTTCTAATTTGCTGCTGGGCTGCTGGGAGCACTCAAATTCTTTCTGATAATGCACTTGTGCCCTCGGTGTCTCTCCCCACATTTCCCAAGTTCTTCTCTCCAGAGGTCCCACAGTCTGGGACAGCTACACTCCGAAACAAAACCGTAGACACTGTTGAACGGGGAGGAGGAGGGGAACACAGCAGCCTCCCAATGTTTGCAGACTCCGGCGTAGCAAAGTGGTGGACCCGAGACAAGTCATCCTGCCCGGGAATGGCCGTTGCACGTATCTGCTTGTGCAGTGGGTAAACAAAGCATCACATGGGCTGCAGAGCAAGCACGAGACGCGTCGCAAACCCATACGTATCTGAGGCATGCAGGAGGGCTAGAGTGTTGTTATCGATATAGAGCCTGGTGGAACAATTAGGAACTTTTTTCTCCCAAAAGGCAGAAAGCAAAACAAAACAAAACCCTCAAATCTATAATAACTGAAAAATTATTTAGCTTAATTTCTAGTTTTTTTTTTAATTATTATTATTATTTTTATTTTTTTTATTTTCTTTTTTCTCCACAAGTTTCAGTAAATATTTACATGAGCATAATATTTCCCCATTGCCCTGTATTGGAAACTGCTCGTAGGCATGTGCATTTAAATGGCATTTACTAAGTATAATGTAACATACTGCATCTGTTGAGACCTCAGTGGTTACTAATGCTTGCACAGCTGTGAATATGTTGGTGCTTTAGGAGCTTAGCCTTGAACTTGACTGCATGTAGACCATTTTAGACCAGAAATTAAAATTACTGCGTGTTGCAGAACTGCCCTCATAGAACAAATCTTTGTGCTAAAGCTTGTACTTTCACAAGAAAGGAAAATTAATTTTGCATAGACGCAGCTCTGAAGGACCATTATACACTTGCAGATCACAGTGACTGCTTTTTTCACAGTGATGTGCCAGGCTGTGATGGTGCTTGGACTGCCTCCTAACATTTCTATAGACAAGAGCTACTTAAATGGCACATCCAGGCTTGGGCCAAACTGCAAGCACTCTTTATGCAGATGTGAGGTTTTCCACTCTCTTGCAGGAGATCTTGCTTGCTTTCTGACCTCCTGGGGACTGGTGCCCTGTGCTGTCTGAGTCTTTACTTCCGAGCTGTTCTTGGTTGTGGTACTCAGTGGATGGAGGGAAAAAAATCCCTGAGGATCCCAAGTGTGCATCCACCAAATGGTGTTAGCTAGACATGGGCACAAAACTGTTCTCATATCTCTTAAAAGTTTACATAGTGAAGGTACTGAAACTGGCTGCTTACCTGCAGAGCCGCTCATGGCTAGCGCAGGGTCCAGCCCTCCCTCTGCTTATACAGCATTTTGGCATTTTTTTTTAAGAAGTCTTTTGGCATTTTGATTTTCCTTCCCCCAACTTTGATAGATAGATAGATAGATAGATAGATAGATAGATAGATAGATAGATAGATATGTCAGTCAGTAGATAGGTAGGTAAGTATATATTTTTATAATCAAAATGGTGTCATGACTTTTCAAAGAAAAAGAGGAAGGTAACATGCCTGGTAATTGCTGTATGTCCTTATCATATAAGCAGATGGGTTTGTAGCAGAGAATCAGCAATTGGAAAACTCCAGCACTGGTCTTTGTGTATTTCATGTGCAATAATGTTATATATTGCACAGTGATTATCACGATCAGAGCACTCCTTTGACTGACCTGTTCCCTTGATAGTAGGTACCATGCAACATTTACCTGTCTGTGATAAAGGTATCAGCAAAATGTTTGAAATTATAGATAGGACCATAAAACTGAGTGAATGTGCCGGGTAGCTATGAAACCTTGGAGGGACTTTTTTTTTTTTTTTTTTTCTCTTTTATCATTTTTTCTCTTTTATCTTTTTTTTTTTTTTCTCTTTTATCTTTTTATTTTTTCCCTGAAAAGTTCTAGCCCCATCTCCAGCACAAGAAAAGCGCTGTAGCCGTTCCTGTTGTGGCCAGAGCTGCAAAACATCTCCACAGCCAGAGCACTCGCATGAGGAGCCATTAGACAAGACAGACATTGGGAAAAGCTATAAATAGTAAATAACCTGCCTGCAAAAATACCTTGAATCATTAGAAATGGATGTTTTGTGAGTTTCAAATCTACCCAGCTGAAGCTGGGGGAAATTAATTGTTTCATATTGAACTGAGGCAAAATATGCCTTAGTGGTATTTTAAGCAAAGCAATTTAATCATTTTGGGGTCAAAAATGTCTTCTTTGGGGTTATTAAATCACTCAACCCAGTTTTCTTTAAAAAGAGATGCATGAATCAATGATATTCATCCATTAGCTGAATCCAAACTATTATAAAAACTCTCCGTTTAGAAAGAATATTATTTGTGAAAGGATGACAACTGCCAGCTTGTTTTGCAGTACTCCTGAGCTGGACAAAATGTAAAAATAAGAAGGCTGATCAGACCTTTTAGTCCTTTGCAGGGAACTCTACCTGATGCTATTCAAGTAAGAATGACTCCTAAAAGAAGATTTAACTGTTTCTTGTAGATAAATTAAATTTCTGATGTAATTTTTTAAACGGTTGGAAACTCAGAACTGAAGCTTGCAAGTAACAGAAGTATGTTTGTACGTAGCTGTTTGCTAATATGTGCAAAAGAGGGGCTACATGTTGTTATGATTCTTTTGTTGTTGATAACTTGCACAGTATGAAAACTTCTGGGGCCAGTAACTCACATTCTGTTCTGCCTTCTCTATCTACAGAAGCGACTCTGGTGGTGAAGGGGCTGCTCTGGGCAGCAGGATGCAGCCTTTGGCCCCAGCTTCCCACAGGTGTCCGGCACCCCAAAACCCCTGGCAGCCCCATGGCTGCACATCCTGTGCAGGTCCAGTCGCTTGTGTGGCCACTGGTCCCAGCCATCCCCACGGCCTCGACCTCCCTTCACCCGTGTGAAGCTGTGCAAGGAGAATAAAGTTTGTTGTAAATGTGAATTTAATGTGTTTTCAGACTTGACAGCCTCTTTTAAATGAAAACATTTAAGTTGAGCGAAAGGCACATTTGCCTCTCCAAATAAATGGAATTATGGTTCAAAGATCTGACTTAATCCTGAGGCTCTTGCACTGTGCAGTAAGTAGGAAAGAAAGAGGATTGCTCGGATGAGCAGGGGTTAGCAGGATCAGTGGCCGTTTTATATCATTTCCCTCATTTTCCTTCTGGTATTTAATATACCTTTTTCAGAACTTGCACTGGCAATTTGTGAAAAGTCAAAGTAGAGTCACACTTATTACCTAACAGCAAACAAACTATTAATTGGAACTAATGAAGGATGGTACAGAGAGTTTCCATCCAGCTTTCCTGCTAGGAAAATTTGACAATTGTTAAACAAACAAAAATGCCATTCTTCCAGATGTATTTTATCATACAGTCACGTCTTCTTCTTCTTCTTCTTCTTCTTCTTCTTCTTCTTCTTCTTCTTCTTCTTCTTTTTTTAAGTTCTTTTCAGGACTTGTCTCAAATGCATATTATTTGTTATAACTATTTGTTCTTTTACTACTTTTTTCTTTTTTAATTGTTTTAAATTCTGAATTGACATTTCAATGATTTGAGGAAAGATTTTTACAGAATAACTGTGACATTTGTGTTTATTGAATCTCTAAGACCGACATTACTGCACCCTGCTGCCACTGTAAACCCGAGGTGAAACAAACAGCCCGCAAGGAGAAAGTAAAGCAATATTTTAAACTTTTGCCACTGAAAATGATCCAAAGTAACACCCAGGTTAAAAAAGACTTTTTTTTTTTTTTTTTTTTTTTCCTGATGAAGATGATGCATGAAACATTTCAGCCAGCTCCAGGTGGAAACAGCTCACTTTTTCTTTTTAGATTCAAATTTAAACTAGTTTCCATTCACAAGTTTTAAAGGGATATACACTACTTAATTCTTCAGCATGACATTTGAGTCTCATTCCCTGCCAGGAAGGATACCTTAGCCTCCCTGTTGCTGAAAAGATGAGGGAGAATAATAACTTTTTTTTTTTTTTTTTTTTTTTTTTTTTTGTATATGGCTTCAAATGTTCCCTTGCTACTACTTTGAGTAAAGTGAGTTCATTGTAACTCCTCTGCTTTGTGTTTCACCTTTCTGTTTGAGTGAGACTTTCTGTAGCTGTACAGATGCAGAGAAAAATATCTAAAAGCAAGCAAAAGATAAAGTCTAAACTCCAAAATATCACTGTGGATTACATAGGCTACATGGTCTCTTCACATACAGGATATGTGAAAAGAAGATTATTTTGTAGATGATTTTGAGAACCGCCAGGCTGTCAATATCTCCCTAGGATCATGCTGAACCATCCCCACGTGTCAGTATAACAGCAAAACACATTGCTTTTGCAGAAACTGCTTTACACACAGCTGTGAAATTGATGTGGGCAAATCTGTGAATATTTTTCTCTCTCCTTTTTTTTTTTTTTTCTATGAAAAATCAAAAAGATTTTGGTTTTGTTTTGTGACTGGGAGGAGACCTCAGTTTCCCACAACAAATACATTATTAAAATATTCCCCCTATTTCTCCCTACCTTCCTTGAGTCATTCCAACTAAAAGCTTTTGTAAGCATGTGGGGGCAGCACTGACCTTTCCATTCTGTTTACGTGATGGCTAGCAAAACAAATCCCTGGTCGGGGAGGACCTGAGCTGGTTGGAGTTGTCTCAATAAGTTCTCAGCAGCTGTACCCTGTGTCCAGAGCCACCACCTCTGTTCCCGTGGGCACCTGGGGGCTGTCACTGGGTTCAGAGAAGCACAAGGGCTCAGGCACTGTCCCATGGGCCTAAGATGTGGGTGGTGCTGAGGTCCTGTGCCTGGGAGCACTTTTGCATGTCTCAACATCCTCTCCATGTGGTTCAGCATCCTCTGTGCACTGCAGCAGAGATGTGGCTCTGCAGAGGCACCAGTGGGTATTTAATGCTGTGGCCATAGCACGTCCAGCCCCAGAACATCCCTCACTTTAGGATTGCTGTTCGCCCAGCCCCACAACACACAGATTTGTTCGAGTTTCCCTTTGAATGGTTTTGGTCCCCAAAGCATCTCCTGTGGCACAAGGAGGCCGGTGGGGAGGGAGGGGGTGTTTGCTGCTGTGCTGCTACCAAAATGGTGGACAGGAGGGACCACCTCTCCTCCAGAGGACTGCTGTGTTGCAAAACCATGTCCATGGAGGGTGAGGGTGCAGAATTAGTGCTCAGCAGCAAAAAGAGATAGGAAAATAGGATGTTGCATCTGTGTGGTGGGGGATTGCAAGGCAAGCAAGAGTTGGGTCTGTGTCAGTCTCTGTTCCTACAAACCAAACACTGCCTTTCAGCACAAATATTTTTTTTTTTCCTTATTATTATTTGTTTTTCTCAGCCACGTGCTCCTCCATCGCAGCATGAAGGCACGGAGGCAGCAGCAGCGCAAGGCGCAGCCACCAGCCGGGGCCGCCATCCTGTGCGGTGCTCAACGCCCGCTCCGAGCCTGTACCCGCTGCTGCCATCGGTGCCAGGGGAATTGAGGGCATTTCACAGCTTTCAGGCACAGGAACAAATTGTAAACCTTGGTGTTGCATTTATGTGCGAACACACACACACACACACACACACACAGAGAGAGCCACCAGCAGCTGATGCTTCACACTAATCACTCTTATAAATGCCTCTAATTAGACTCATAAATACCTCTAACTTTCCTACAGGGAACAAAATGCCCAACAGGCTTAATGTAAACTAAGGAAAAAAAAAGCAGTTTAAAAGATGAGTAAAAGCTATTTTTAAACCTGGCAAGTCCTAGAGCAGCACTCTTGAAAATCCAACCAGTGCTACAGAAATCCTAAATTGCAGTGCCCTGCACCCCCCGGAGCCGCAGCATGGGCAGATTGGGGGTGAGCAGCCGGGGG
>NW_023304200.1:0-27794 GCF_011077185.1 Oxyura jamaicensis | reverse complement strand
CGTGTAATGAATGTTGAAGAAGCAGTAAGGGGAAGGAAAAAAAAAAAAGAGAGAGAGAGAGAGAGAATAAGGTTTCTGGGCATCCCTTTCCAAAAATATAGGATTGGTCTCAACTAGTATGGGCTCACAGTTGTCCTCTATGTCCTTGATAAAATTACTAGATTGCCAGCAGAGGATGAAAAGAAAAAAAAAAAAAAAAATGTCTGCAGCTCAGATACCACAAATCACACGCTAGCAGAGTGGAAACTAGGGTAGAATTGGTAAAATCCTGTAGTGACCCCAACTGTATAGATTGTCCTGAATGTAGTCTTTCTTGCAGCTACACCTATGACATGCTATAGCTATGTGCATATTTTTCTCTGACTGTGCACCCCAGATGCATTTTCTCTTTCTTTTCTCCTGTAGTCAAGGTCTCTCTCTCTTCTTTCTCAACCTCCATCTGCTCTCATCTCCCTTTAAACTCTTCTCTGGCCCCCCTCCTTCAACCTGGACAACACCATACCTCTTTTCAAAGCCTTTATTTTAAGAAGAAAATAAAATACATGAAATCTGAATGACTTCAAAACCATATTCTGGTGCTTTCTCTTGCTTCTCAGTCCACTATTGTTGTTCAGACAGTGTATAGAGCACTATATCAAGTAATTGGGTATTATCTTCTGGACTGTAGTTCAGGCACTAAAAATAGCATATTAGTGACCACTTTGTTCCATATGCCTCTTCTTTATGAAAGGAGCAAGCGGCACTTCTTTCAGGCTTTCCATGTTGGAATGTTAACTTCTAGCAGAGGTGCTGTTCTTTTTGTGGTGAAAGCAAAATACGTATGAACTGGATGTGATTGTTGCTTCCATATGTTGTAAAACTCATTGCCACATGATTATTTTCTGTCACTAGGCTCATACTTGCAAGTTCAGACTGACATGGTCTCCACTGCTGTTGTTTGACAGCATTGCTTTGTTGTTCTACTGTTCTTTATCCTGTGCTCCAAAAGACTGGGCAGTGCACGTCTCTCATTAAGACAACCACCAAGTGGGCCTCTGTTTCCAAGGGTAGCTGATGATTTTGGTTTTCAGCTAGCAACATCTCACAGGAGTCTGAATATCACAAATGATAAGCAACTGCCTTCCACAAATCATGCTCAGATAAAGCGTATCACCTGGGCCTCCAGGGATTAGGAACCCAAAATACCTGGTCACTTTTTGAAAGCTCTGTGTTGTCCACAATCAGGTCGGTGATCTTCAGGAGGGGGCAGTGGTTTCTATCTCTTGCTGTGTAAAAGGACCAAATGTGGTCCTGATAAGATGGCTTGAAGGCCTGTTTGTCTGGAGAGTCTCTTCCAGTCTACCCCTTTCCATTCAGTTACTGGGGGACCCCTGGAACACGCTTCTATTCCTGAAAGCCCTGCTGCTTAGTACCCCACTCCCTTCAGCAGCAGCCAGACAGGTCCAGCTTCTGTGTATCACTGCAAGGTGATCTCTTTTTCTTACTGCAGATGTTGAGGAGGATGACCAACTGACAGTAAAATTGCTTGGTACTGATGAGCCCTTGGCTTTGTTATTGTGGTAAAACATACATCATTTGACAGCTGCATGTGCATGGAAAAAACCATAGATGATTAACGGTTTCCTGTCTTTTCTTGCTACTGATCTTCTTTGCTATGACAGATGAGACTCAGATGTCTTTTTTTTTTTTTTTTTTTTTTTTAAGAGACAGAGAGAGGAAGGGAGAATATTTAAACTTGTTCTCACCTAAGTCTTTTATGTTATCCTAAGGACCTTATTTCTAGTAGAGATTTTTTTTTTTTTTTTCCTGAATTTCAGCTCTCCTAAAATGATCAGCTCTGCCATTCAGCTTTGAAAGGGAATGTATATTTTTCCCTTCCTGGATTTTTTTTTTTCCAAAAGGGTCTAATGCTAATTTTACTTATTCAGAAATTAAAATAGCAAACAGTTTATATGAGGTGTTGATAATTACCTATATTACTGTAATGCTGTGACAGATGTTGGCAAAAAGAAGCAGAAAATGCCTACAGCTGTGCACTCCATGACATCCAGTTTATACTCAGACAGAAGGCTAACAGATGTTCTGAACTGTCACTTTGCCTAAATGTTTTTAAAGTCTAAGGACCTGCTTTATAATTCACTAGGGCCTCGTTTGGTTTCATAGAGGTCCTCAGAATTCCCATCTGTGACAATTAATGTCGAAGACTTTTATAAATCAACCCCTGTCCTTATAAGCCCTCTGCAAATAGATATTGTGTAACTGTATACTCCTGAGACGAGACTTCTGTTTTTTGTAACCTAGTTGTGAATTTCTACAACTTGTATATAACGTAACTCTTGTTTTGAGCAGAAAGAGAACCAACATGGGTACAGCTAGAGCAACAAAGATCGCTGATATATGTTGGACTGACCTCAGAATACCTGTGTTAAAGTAGTCTTTATTCTGTTCCCAAATGCTATGGTCATTTCTAAGCGGACTTTAAAATGTAATAACTTCCAACTACTTACTCATTTTCCCAAAGGAAAATATGAATCTTGGTGGTATTAAAATATAGCACTTAAACAAGTATGTTCAGCTGCCAGAGATATTCCTATTCCTGGAGAATATTCTTATTCAAAAAGAATGAAATTCTATAAGGGAGACTTTAAAATATGATTCCAGCTTTATGTATTAAATTATTTCAAAATGGAGATGTTGTAAGAGTGACATGTACGCAGTGTGTGCATGTAAAAATCTGAGATTTAAAATAGCCTTCAGTCTTTAAGCTCCACCCAAGATTTCCAGCATACCTTTAGATAAGCAAAAAATGTCTCTGCTAGAAAGAAACTTAACACATTATTGATAGTTGTCATTTATTTTTAAACACTGGATTCCTGTTGTACAGTAGTTTAATAGTTTAAACATTGTGCTAACATAATCAGTGTTTGGCCTCTTCTGTTCCCCAATCCTGTATAGAAGCAGAACTCCAAATTGTACATCTTTCTGGGTTTGTTTCTAAATTACTCCCCACACTTAATTACGAGGATGAGAGGGATGCCTTATTCCTCTTTGTTATAGGCTAAGCTCTCAGTAATCCCAAACAAAAGAGCCAGTTCTGGAAGATATAGGATTTGCTAGCAGGATTATGGTCTCATAGATAATGATGTGCAGTCAGCAGAAGCGAAGCTTTATTTTAATTCAAATAAGCTAGTAAACAAACCACTGACAAGTCTGCTGGTGAGAGTAACTGGCTTCTGTTGCCACATTGGCAGCTAAATTATAGAAAATCTATTATACCCTGTTCACCATATGTTTAATTTAATACAGATACAAATTAAACTATCCACAGTGCCTATTAAAATAACAATACATATTTTTTAAATATATGAATGTTTTAAGATACATTCTACTGACCTTAAGAAGGGCAATGCTGATTTGGGAGACTACAGCAAAACACATGCTATACTCAACAGATTCTCTTCAACAACAGCAGTAATTTGAAAACCTCAGAATATTAATAGTAGAGTTTTGTAAAAGATAATGAGGTTAATTGGGGTGTTCTACCTTCTAAACGTCTGCTTTTACGCATTTCCCTCCCCCTAGGTTCCTGGGCCTTGGATTTGATAGAAGTGGTTGATATCTAATCTGTTGTACACTTTTTAATTCCATGCCAGATACAGTATGAGTTGTTTGCCCTTTTCCTGATGCAAATAGATATCCCTCATTTCTGCATATTCTCATGTATTAATGTATTTTCAAATAGCTGTAACCTGGATTTTTGACCTGTTGGGAACATTGGAGCTGCTCCTCTGTAATACTGGTGCAGGGTTTCAAGTTGTGTAAAGGGATTCCTACTTCGTATCCACGTTATTCAGAGGGAGAAGTGTTGAGCACAATGTGTTGTGGTCCACTCTGGACCCTGATTGCCATCTTGAGTCCTAAAATGGCTTTTTGTAAGGGTTTCTCTAAATCTGGGTGTTTCTAAACAAGCTGAACATAAGGTCACTAAGTCTCTAAGTTACTGCAGGTAATGGGGATAGGTGCTAAAGGTCAGCAGGTGTTACTATGGTGAGGTGGCAATGATGATGGACTACCTGAAAACATACAGAAACCATAGGAGAAAAAAAAAAAAAAAAAAATACTCTCCAAATTCACCTTGCATCTTAAGTGATTGATTACAAACAAGTGCCAGGCAGAACATTACCGGTGAAGTGCTTTCCAGACTTAGCTGGGAGTCTCCAGCCAAGATGAGCTTTCTCCTTTCTAGTTCCAGGCTGCTAACAGCAACAAGAACCATGAATGAAAACAGAAGTTTTGGGGTGGTTTGTGGATTGCCACCTTGCTCCCCAGTAACATAATCAGGATTTAGCATTCAAAATGATGTTTCTCTCATCATTTAAAATGTAAGAACACATTCATATTCCATGTGCATGTGTGGAAGTGTGTGTGTAGAAAGGGGCCTCAGGGTCCTGTAAATGCCCAGTATTACATGCCATGTATTTGTGTCAGGCATTAGATTGTATGCTGGCATGCAAGTAGTGTGTAGCCTGTGCATGGGTATGGGAAGCATTACTTACTGCGTGCACATATATGCATGTAGTCTGTAAATTGTTTTAAATTACTGTTGTTATTTGCCAAAAGATTTTCAGAATCAATATCTGTAATGTGGACATAACATACCCAGGAATTAATTAATTAGTTATTGCAAAGAAGTTTAACTTTGAAAAATTCATCTTATCACGTAAAAGGAGTCCAACTCCAGAGAAAGTTGTAATCTAAAGAATTGAATAAAGGAAGGTATCAAATCCTAGGGATACTTGGGCAAAATGCTGACAGGATATTACTAGCTCTATACTTTCTCTCCTTTTTCGAGGAGAAATGCATCCTTTACCATGTGGTCATCCTTCAGGAATGGCATATTTGGCAGTGCAGCAATCCATTGCAACTGGCAGCAAAAATATTGTAGTAAATGTTGAAGCAGTAAATGAAGAGGTCTCTTACAGCAATCATGAAAAAAAAAAAAAGTCAAAAAATTTTCAATTTTAAGAGACGTGTGAAGTTCATACATCCATTTCTGTACAGTGAAAGGCCTGCGTGCTGTGCAGACCCGCAGCTCTTCATGAGCCGCTTTTGTAAAGTGAGTGCTCTTTGCTTTTAAATAACTGGAGTTTTTACTATCATGTCCCAGGACAATTAAATAATAGTAATAAGAATCTATTGGGATTTCACAAATGTTTTCCTAACACTTGAGAGGTGGTGGGAAGCCTCTCTAACCTTTCCAAGGACTGTATGATCTCTGTTTGGACTCCCAGCCCACCACAATCCACGCCCGTGGCTTTGGGGCTAGAAAAGCCTGGAATTAGTTGAAATGGAAGCGAGCTGTGAACTTAGGGGCACCCCCCGCGCGGGCGGAGCGGGGCACGGAGCCGCAGCTTCCCTCCGGTGCCGGGGGGATCCCGTGGGGCTCCGGTCCCGCGTGGACAGCCGGAGGAGGGCTGGGGACCACGGGGCGGCCGGGGGGGGGTGCTCCATGTGCCACAGCCCGGGCAGCGAGCGCGGAGCTGCTGGCGGGGGCGAGGAGCGCCGGCAGCAGCCTGGTTCTTGCTCTCGGCTAGAGCAGGGCCAGTGCTTTCCCCTGGGTGGGAGCCCCCAGGTTCGGGAATGATTTGTGCTGGGGGCACAGCTGGGGAGCCCTGCACTCAGCCCCTCTACGAGAGAGAGCCTCTTGGCAAACTCCTTACGGGGCTTTTCTGGTCGGATTGCCAATGTAGAGGTGTAGATCTTGCTCGCAGATTTGGAGGGATCTGATATTTTATCTGTATTGCCAGGAGCAGACTTATTTTTTTTTTCGCCTGAGTCTAAAATGACTTGTGAATGCCAAAATCTGGGACACTCAATTTCCCATCTCGTGGGACCGCTTTCGGGACACAGCCTTAAGTATATCGAAGTATATCGGTGCCCGTGCGTGAGCAAAACCCTCTGCGGAGCAAAGCGAAAAATGCGAGTTGAGATGCGAGTTTTTTTTAGAGCCCTTCCAACCTGTGGTTCATGATTTTTTTTTTTCCTTTTTCTCCTCCTCTAGAAAGTCTTAGCCATTGATACAGCGCGTTAGAAAGTTGCAGCCAGCCGGTCCCACGCACTGATGATTTCGTTTCCGGTTATCTGCAAAATGAGCTTTAAGCCAATTTCGTGCTTCAGGCTAAAGAGAGGGATTCGTATTTCCCTCCTAGATGCGTGGCATTCCTGGAATCTCTTTGTCAGCTTGCTGTAGGATGCTGCTGAAATTTGCCTGGAAACTCTCCCCAAGATTTGTATACAGCGGTTAAGAACGACGTAAAATTTCTGAGCCATCGGGATGCTTTGTTTGTGAAAAAAAAAAAAAAAAATCATCTTTCCTTCCTAGGTCCGTATTAAACTGTTCAGAGTCTGGTTCACATTTAACCCAAAGAACCTCTATAGGTAGCAAAATGCGCATTTCCTACTAATCCCTTTCCTTCACTGCTGTGAGTAATAAAATACCTCCTCAGGAGAAGCGGGACTTTCTTCCCCAGTGCCACCAGTTTAGGCAAGCACTTTCACGATTTCAACTTTGGCACGGTTGGATCTTTTATTCCCCCGATTTCATTTTTCTTTTTCCCCTTTGCCTTTAGAAGCTATTGCAAAATGACCGGAGGCTGCTTGAGCCCCGCAGGTGGAGGTGAGCTCCGCCACCCTCCCCGCAGGCGGCTCTTGGAGGGAAGCCTGGCAAGGGAAGGAGCCCCCGGCCCTTGGGAGTGCAGCCCCCCTGCGCCGAGCCTGTAGGGTCGGGGGCCGGGGGCTGCCGTCGGGGGACCGGAGGGGTCGTGGGGCTCCGAGGCGCCTCGCCGAGGCTCCCCGCACCCTCCCCGCTCCGGCGGGGCGAGCCGGCGCGAAGATGTTTATCCTGAGATAGAAAATGGGTTGTTGAAAAACAAGCCATGTGCAAATAGTTTAATTTTCCGTTTTGATGCTTATCTTTGTCTCCCGAATTTCATCGGAGAGGCTTTAATTGGCGTGTGGGTAATAGTTCCTAAATAATCCCTTATTAGATGACTTCAGACGAGTTGTGAACCAATAACATCTTAGTCCCAAAAGTGAAAGTAGAATTTGAAGGCGCGGGTCAGTTTTTGTCAAAGGGCTCATTTGAGCATCTTCTGGTTTGCTGAAAAAGCTAATTAAAGAATGTTTGAAGGTTAAAGTCATTATTCCGTGCTGTTGTCGTGCTACAAGTGAGCCGAGTTTTGTGAAAACACAAAGGGCAGAAGTCACAGAGGTGGATTACTGTCAGTCCCGGCTACAGAGGCACGGAGAACTGTGGCATTAATTCCTATAGAAAGGTAGACAAACACAGGCAGTGACTAACAACTTCCCGCAGCGCCCTATTGTCTAAGCACTTTCTTTTGCTTTGGGGCTCTCTTCCAGTTGCTACAGCCGCAACCAGATCCGACCCCTAGGTACTGGGGAGACTCTCGGCCGCTCAATTCTTGACCCGCGGAGCAATTTCCAGCACAGAAATAGCTGCGGCTCCCGGTCCTTGCGCCCGGTGCACCCTTCCCTTTGAGCGGTGCTAATTTATTCATGACTCGGCAGAAAGTTAGCAACGCGCAAGAGCTCTGCCGCAGCCCGGGGCACCCTGGCAGGCTCGGGGCTCGCTCCCCAGGCTGAAGCCCGGACGCTGCGGTGAGGGGCGGCGACGCCCCCGACCTGCGGGGACGCTTCGGGCAATGCGCACCGAGTTTGGCTGCGGCGCGCCCCGGCCGCGGGGGCTGCGCGCTGCGGGGGCGCAGGGACCCGCCCGCGTTCACACGCCGGGAAATCCCCGGGGCCGGTCCCTGGGGCCCTTCGCCCCGCTTTGCGCCTTTGTGTGCGTGTGTGCATGAGGGCAGCGGGCTGCGAAGCGGCGCGCACAAAGATAGGCGCAGGCACCGCACGGGAGGGTCTCCTCTGCCTCGCTTCTCCAGCGCTCCTTGCCTTCGCCTCGGAGCCGCGGTGCCCCGCTCGTTCCCAAAGTCTAGGTTTTTAGGTCTGGCTCCGACCGCAGATCTCCCCAAATTCAAAGAAACAGATGTTTGGGCCGATTAAGGCTGGGGCGCGGGGGGAGGGGAGGAGGGAACCCTGCAGCTGCAACTCAAAGAAATATATTGATAAAATATTTCAGTAGTAATAAATACGCGGAGATCAGCTCGACCTTGCAAGGTCTTTATTTTAATTCCCCCCCCACCCCCCATATATTAAAATCTTTATCAAACGTCTATTCTATGGCTTCAATAAACAGAACCCATTACCTCACGGCAGCTTTTGTTGGCCTGTATACAAGCGAGAACAAAATGGTTATTCAGGAGAACGCTTTCGATTTTTATTGTGTGTAGTATGCACAAAGAGCAGTGTTATTGTATTAAAAAGAACCATCTGTAGCAGAAACAATGGCATCAAATTATCTTTGAATACCCACTGCAAAAATATAAAGCTTTTTTATTATTCTTCTGCTGTACGGTGGGGGACAGAGAAGTGACTTTTTTGTTGTTGTGGGTGCATTCTTATAACACACACACAGAATCAACCATTTGGATTTTTTAAGCCATAAACGATTTTTTCCCCTCTTGTTCCAGGGACTGCAGTTAAAAGCTAGGGCTAGGATTTGGAGGATGTGTAGGCAAATGGAAGGAGAGCCGGGGGAAGAAAAACCGAAATGGATTCATTCTCCGTCCTGGATGGAGGAGGAGAGGAGAGGAGAAGGGGACGTGCGAGCTTCCTTCAGCTGCCTCTGTCCGGTGAAAAGTGCTCGAAGCCCCGGGGCTGCCTTGGGCTCAGGAGTCCGCGCGGACTTTCGCTGTAAACTGCCAATCAAACTGCTAACTAGCCACCACCCTGCTCTGGCACGGACATGTAAGTAGCTGCAGCCCAACTTTGACATTCACACTTTTTCCCCCCTCCTCCCCCGTGACCTTTAAAACGATCGAGAAACCCGGCTCCCACCTACGACCCGCCGCTCCGAGCTGGCGAGCGTGAAACTCGGGGAGCGGTGCGCGCCGGGCGGCTTCGGCTTTCACCAAATTTCAGCGGCAACCGCTTGGCGAGCGGAGCTCCAGGCAGGAGCGCTGCCTCCCCGAGCCTGCCCCTTGCCCCGGCTCTCACTGCTTCAACCGGGGCCGGGGTTATCCCGCGGGGAGAGCCGCGGAGCGCGGCCGGCACCGCGGTGCCCCCATCCTGCGCGGTGCCCCCATCCTGCGCGGTGCCCCCATCCTGCGCGGTGCCCCCATCCTGCGCGGTGCCCCCATCCTGCGCGGTGCCCCCATCCTGCGCGGTGCTGATCCCGCAAGGCTCCTGCGGCTGGGGCCCTCCGCGGGGGCGGCTGCGGGCTGGGGGCTGCCGCCCGGCCGGGGCTCACCTGGGCGCGCAGCGGCGCGCAGCGCTGGCGCAACGCCCGCGCAACGCCCGCGCTCTGGCGCCCCCTGCCGGCTGAGCGCCGCGCAACCCGCACCCGCCCGCTCCCCGCCTCCCCACGCTCGCCCGGGGAAAGCGGGGCGGCCGCGGACATCGCCCCCCCGGCGGCTCCTGGGCTGGCAAGGGGGGGTCCGGCCCGAGGGGAGACGCGGGGCGAAGGGGCCGTGCCCCGGGAAGTTGCGAATAAATCGCGACGTGTGACTGCCGCCGGCTAACGGTGCCTCTTGACGCACCGCAATTTGGGCCGGGGAAGATCGATTTTGACGTTTGGGCTCATTATAATGCCATTTAAAGGGAAGCTCTTTTTAGTTACAGTTAGCAAAGTTGAGGTTGGATTTTCTCCCCCTCTTCCCCTCCTCTTTTTTGGGGGGTAAGAATTTGGTAGATAAAGGTTAATCTTGGGCTGAATGATAGAGCTGTGATTGACAAGAGAAAAGGTGTTGAGGGCAGGTCGAGCTGTCTTATTTACAGCCCACTGCTTGCTATAGAGCCTTTGTTAGGACTGGAAAGCTAATTTAGTGCTGATCAAAAGCACCACAGAGTTAAAGGACTGGTAATGACTGCTAATTTCATTTCAGCCTCATACATCCCCAACTGCTGTAATTAAAGACGTGCTATTTAAATACAGGTGAAGAGTTTTTGTAGTAGGGGGAAAGTGGGTAGCCGGTTACAATTTGATTTATGCTTAATATGGTAAAAGACCGGCGGCTGCTGCCTGGTTTTGGCGGCGGGCCTTTGTGCGGCACCCCGCCTCTGCGGAGCCGGCCCCGCGGGGAAAGGGGGGCGCAGCCCGGGGCGCACGGGGAGCCGAGCCCCGGGCTGCCGGGGGTCGGTGCCGCTCCTAATTGTTCCCATCGAACAAGCCGGCGAGCCCTGGGAGAGCCAGGGAGAGGGGAGACGGAGGGGCATGTGTCAGCCTTGAAGTGCCTCTGCGGAAGCTCGGGTCCTCATATTATTATTATTTTTAATTAAATTATTTTACCACTCCGCGCCTGGTTCGCTGGCTCCAAAGCGATGTAATTTCACGACCGATATATAACAGTTTCTTTCTGGGGAAACATCAAAGGATAAAAGCTCTACGTTTTCGTAGTTGGTTAAAATTGATACAAAAAAAAAAAAAAAAAAAAAAAAAAAAAGAATTTAGCCTTTAATCTCTTTTTATCCCCCAAGACTGAAGATCTGTACTCGACCCCGCTAAGCTCCGGGCTCCCCCCCTTCCGGGGCCGCGGCGGGCGGCTGGCAGCTCCCCCTGTCGGCAGCGCCCGGAGCCGCCGCTGCCCGCGGAACTTGCGCGGCTCAAACCAGCGCGGGGAGCGCGGCACCGGGCGAGGAGCGGAGCCAGGCGGTGTCGCCGAGCCGCTGGGCTTTGTAAGGCAAACTGCGAAAAAAAAAAAAAAAAAAAAAAAAAAAAAAAAACCCAGAGAGCCCGGCAAGAGATGCGCCTCCTGCCCGAGCTGCTCGCTCTGCAGACGGACGGATGGACACGGGGAAGATGCCACCGGGCTGTAGCTGCGCCCTGCTAGGGAAGGCCCGGCTCCGGCAGAAACGGCCGTGCCTTTTGACCTGCTGCTGCGGGACCGCCTGTGCTCTGCTGGCCAGCCGGCGTGCAAAGACCAACGCGGGTCTTGGCAGCATAGGGCTGAAAATTAAAAATAAGGGTGGCCTTTTCCTCCTGCCCAGCTCCGGCGTGCCGGTGCGGCCGGGATAAATCCCAGCCTGCCGGAGGCTTGGGTTGGTGTTTGCATCCCAAGTGGTCCTAAAGGAGTCGGCACTGACAGATGCCGCTTGTGAGCAGAGGGAACGTTTCCGTTTCGTTAGGGTGAAAAGCGTCTAAAATGGCATGTGGCGAAACGCGGAGCTGTAAATCGTCTCCCCCCGTCCCCCCCAAAAAAGAGCAAAATAACCCCCCCACCCCCAATTCCTGGAAAAGGAAGGAGCCTTGTCTGGAGTGAATGCTTGGAGTGGGGTTTGTCTTCCTACTGAGATGACAGATTGAAAAGAAAGCCGGGTGATATAAATCGATTAGCCAAAATACGTGAAGTGCTGCGTTGCCACCAACTTTTGAGGTGAATTAGGTGAATTATTTCGGAGGCACCTGCACAGCTCCGAGGAGCGCATTTAGCGGCTGTGTCCGCGCGTTGCGGAAATGCCGAACCCACTTTGTGCGTCTTGCGTGCGAGGAGAAACGCTAATGGAAACTAAATTATTTCTGCTAAATTGGAGTTATTTTGTCTCTCCTGTTGACAGCCTGGACGCAAGTCATAGCACCGCAATTTTTCTATTAAATGAATCCCACGGCCGTGGGTCTCACAATAAACTTTTCACTTTAGAAATTATACGAACGGCGTTTTTTAAGGATTGTTTGTCGCGCTGAGTAGACTTTCCCCATTCTCTAGGTTTGATCTCCGCTTGAGACTCTTAATAAGGCAATTCTGTAGTAAGAGCGCCCAAACTAAAGACATAGCATTTTCTATAAATAATAGCAAAAGCCCTGCACAGATTTCCTGCACAACGGAATTCCCAGATTTCCTTTACTGTTTCTTTAGTTGGCGTGCGTTGGTATATATAACTCCGAAATTAAGCAAAAATATACATCTGTATAGATCTGTCAAGCGAGCTATAAACAGAGATATTATATGTCAATTACTACAGGAAACGGAAAAAATACAGAGCAGTTGGTACACCCGTTTTCACGTCAGAAGGCACCGCACAAAACCGCAGTGACTCCTGGCGAAGCGTGAATGATTAACTCAGATCCAGGAGCCGTGCTCTTGGTGCTCCCCTTAGGAACAACAGTTGTGAGGGGGGCTATAAAGAGGTCGTAAACCCCCCTTCCCAAGGGTAGAAGCTGGCACAGAATGTCGAGGCTCCCGAGTGACAGCTTTAACCAAAATGCGCCTTTTTTCAGGGCTGGGTTCGCAGCCCGGCGGTACCCACGGGAGGAAAGCGGGGGCCGCGGCCCGGCGGGGCAGACACCTGGCAGCGGGGTGGGGTCAGCCCCGGGTTCCTTCTCTCTCCTCTCCACCCGGAGGAAAGGTGCATCTGCAGCTTACTTCGCTCTTTTGGAAGGAAAGATTTTGGATGCCGCTATTTCCCACAGCTCTTCTCTCCAGAGCAGCGGAAGGGGAGAGTCGAAGAAACAAACCCGAAAAGCGACCTCAAATACTAGTTTTCGGAGCGGCTTTTCCCACTTCTCCCCTCCTTCCCCCCCTGCCCCTCCGTGGCACCTGGGTGCTGCGAGCACCCGCCTCCCGCAGCGCTGCCTGGGCACGAGGAGCCAAGGGAAGGGCACCTCCGGCGCCCCCCTTCGCCCCGCTTTCCTCGGGCGGCAGCGTGGGCAGAAGCCCCGCTCCCCCGGGATGTCCAGGCAGAGAGGGCTGCGACCCCCCCTGCCCCAGCCTCGAGGGCGCCAGGTCTTCGTGCGCCCCCAAAACTTGTCCTGTCCCCGCGGGGCGCACACGCATCCTTGGCCTATGGCCGGGCGCAGGATGCAGGATGCTGGTAGCATCCCTTGAGGCACCCTCGGCTCCCTCCCGGGCTCCCTCAGGTCATCCTTGGGTGGGGGACCGTGGATAGACACATGGGAAGTGGTGGAGGTATTATTTATAGCGCCGTCTCTCTGCTCCGATTAAGCGCCGTCTAAATATGAATTCACAGTATAGACAGCTAGTCTATAATTTGAATTAAAATCCCCACAACGAGCCCGTCACTGGAGAATTCTGAAATCACAAGCCTAAGTTGACACAATGAGCCCATGGTGTCAATAAACCATGGGCGAGATGGAGAGATTGTCACTCCAGACCATAACAGTTCTGAAAGTGTCATTACCGTCTGTCCTGTCAATGAGCTCCAAATTAAGGACTATGAGGAACAGCGAGATAAAAGTCACCGTCTAGGCTCCATTATGGGCGATCGTGTCAGTGATCTGAGGATCGCTGGAATGGGATTGCTTTTTTCTTCCTTTTTTTTTTTTTCTGTATTTTTTTTAATGTACTTTTCAAACCATTCCTCGAGATTCCAGGGTTTGAGGTGCGCTGGGGAGAGGAGCAACCTTGAAGCACCCCAGGCTCTGCCTCAGGCGTTCCCATTGAAAGTGCGAGCGCTTCTTTGGGAAACATTGTGAATTCAATGGAGGAGCCGGAATAATTCCATCAAAACTGCTCTGGGGCCAAAGAGGACTTCATTTGATTTGGGCGACACGTGTGATCCCATGAACAGACCCATTTTAACACCATTTTTTTTTTTCTTAAGTCAATACAAAGGTGGTGAGGGGGAACAAGGGAAATAAAATAGGAACCTCAGCTTTAGCAAAAGACGACACGTTTCTGTTTAAGATAGCACCTTCCAGGCATTAAAACTTTCAGAAAATGTCCCAGTCTCTCTCTTCTGCGAGCCTGAGAGAGTTAAGGGGACTTACTCAGGAATTGGAAACCTTCAATTCTGGATTTTCGTGCCTTTGTGGGTTTAAGCAAAGCAGTTAGCGTTCTTCAGGAGGGGTTTTGTGTTTAATATACATGAGTTCATTCAACTACAATGGGAAAAGAAAACTCATTTGTTCTTATGAAACTAGGAAGGAAAGATAACTTTAAATAGACTGCCAAAAAGGATCCTGCTCAAGGGGGCTGCCTCCCCGGCAAAGGGCCTACTTCCAACTGTAATTTCACCCTGTTATGTTGTGCAGTAATTCCCGGGTTTATCCTCGCCACTGGTGCTTGATTTTCTGTTTTATTTTTAAGGTCATGTAAGAAAAAATAACGGTTTCCGTTCTGCTCTCCTCTGGGAAGGAGGTCCGGGGAGTGGTATTTCAGAAACGTGGAAAAATCGCAGAGAGTTTGAGGAGGCTGTTGGCTATTTATGAAGAGTCCTGGAAGCGTGTTTGGACAAACGGCTTCTCCGTTTATTGAGAAGCCTTTTGAAAGCGACTTTGAGAGGTGCTGTGTGTACGTGTCAGTCGGCTGTTCTGTTTATTGTGTACGAGAAACTCGTCCCAGCATCTGAGGTTTATTATTATTATTATTATTTAATTTCGCTTCTCAAAGCACTGAAGAAAGGTGGAGCCGGTTCTTGTTTTTTCTTTTTTAACCTCGCTACGCTTTCCTTTTTTTTTTTTTTTTCTTTTTCATTTTTCCCCCTTTTTTTAAATTTCTTTTCTATTTCTTTTTTATTTTATTTTTTTAACGCCCTGACATACCAGCAGCAGAACGCCCATGCAGGTGGCGGTCGCTGGGCGGGGACGTGGCAGAGGGGCCACTCGGAGGGCACACCGCTCCTCGTCGGTCCCCGCCGGCACCTTTCGGTCCCCGTCGGTCCCCGCCGGTCCCCCGAGCATCCCCGGGAGCGGCGGGGCCGTGCGCTGCCGCCCTGCCGCACGTGTGCTCGCCCCGCGGCTGCCTTAGGGAGAAGGAGGATGAAAGGGGTCGCGGAGCTCCCTCCGCATTCCCCAGCTTTCAAGGGTCCTCAGAGCCCTTGAGGGAAATTATTGGGCGAAACTGGGGCTGGATGCGGCCGTGGTGCCTCGCCCCCCTCGACCGCTTGTACATGTAATGCCACTTCTGAGAGCGACAATCGGGTTACTTGCTGGACAGGCAGGGACAAAAAGCAGGTTAAACCGTTTTAAATAATAGTAAAAAATATATATATAAACGCAAGCAGAGTGGATTACGCTTGCCCCAGCACCTCGGGTCCCCAGGACTCCCCAAGTGGCCGCCCCTGCCCCTCGGGCCCCTCCGAGAGGGGTGGCCCCGGGCCGCCGGGCGGGGGGCGCAGGAGCCCCGCTGGGGTGTGGGGCCGGCCCTGCCCCTCGGCCCTGCGAACTTGGAACTCGTGAAGTTTATTTGAGCTTATGCTTTGTTGCTTTTTTTTTTTTTTTTTTTTTTTTGGTGTTGATTTTTTTTTTCCAGTGCCCAAGGTTGTCGCTGGGTCTGCGCCCGTCGCTGTGCCAGCTTGCTTTGGCTGAGCAAGTGGGGCGCTTCTGCCACTGCCGAGAGGGCAGGGGGCTGGAAAAGGGGCTCCATACCCACTCGATTTCATTTTATTATTATTATTGGCATTGGAGAGTGTTTCTACCCACGTTTGCCGCGGGAGAGTAGCACAAACCCACCCTGTGATTTCTGAAATTCCCCAGGAATGGGAAATTTGGCTTTGGCTTCGTGTGTCGAAACGTCCTGGGCGAACTTCGGCTGCTGAGCTGCTGCAGGGCGAGAGGGGGAGAGGAAATTTCTCTGCGCGTTTTCGTCTTCGGATTTTTTTTTAACGTAATGAAATTAAAACTTTTGGAGCTCACAGTTGACATTTTGCAGAAAATTGAGTTATCAAGGCAGTAATTATTTCACAGGGAGATAAAACTCTCATAGCCCTAACTGTCAAATAGGGCCCTTTTCAGATTTTAATTACAAAATAAAATTAGTCTGCTCTTCCTCGGAAGGGTTTGTGAGTGGCTAAACAGAGCTTTCCCCAATACTGGTGGTCGTCAAACTCTGCTAATTAGCAATGCTGAGAAATTCCAGTTAACAAGGACATTCTCTAAGTCTCTGCAGGTTCCCTGCCGTTCGCCTTCATTTCCATAAGAAGATTAAGAGTGGAGGGGAACACACTCAAATGCAGATGCAGAAAAGAAGCGTTTTTAACAAGCATCATAATAGTAAGATGCTTGGCTAGTTCTCACCTAATTACTGCAAGTTAAACCTCTATTTGCAGCTAAGGACAAAAAATGGAGCTGCAATCTTCCATCTCCACAAGACTGCTTAATAGTTTGCTTTAGATTGGTTACTAGCAGGTTCAGAAAAAATAATATGAAAATGTGTATATTCTTTCCGATACAGTTAACACGATAGGTTGTATCCTCAGGGCTTTTAGAGAAATCGGCGGTTATTAGAACAATAAATACACAAAATCCAAGTAGTTAACATTCATTTTCTTTAAAGAAACTCATAACCTGGAAATAAGAGTGCATGTGCCGTAAAGCCCATCACTGAGAACATTTGCAGACTATTTGTTTAATGTGAGCACTTTTCATTTCCATAAATTATACCAAAGGCAACGATTTTTTAAATCCACTCAGATTAAACCATCCCTCCGCAGGCCTCCCTTTCAACGTGGCTATATTCTTCCGCAGAGTGCTGTTGTTATTGTCATTAATACAGAAAACCGGGGGACAATTTCATCTTCCTTATTTTCCAGCCAGCAGCCCAGGCTGTCCGTGCTTCCCCGGCCGTGTGTCCTTATCCCCAACCCCACGCACCCCAGAGGAACGGTAGAAAATGCCCTAAAGGAGCTGTATCGCCCTCACCTTCTTTCCTACGGCGTGTTAGTATGTATCCACGCCGGATAGATAGTTTATTGCATCGATAATTAAAACGGTTAATTAAAATAAAGCCGTAAATACTCCCCGATAACACAATTGGTAGGCATTTCCCAGCCTTTATTCGGAGGATAAATGCAATTAGGAAGGGGCCAGGCCCCGTAAGGCCCCCGGCGGGCACAGCGCGGCCCCCGCCGCCCTGCTCCTGCGGGTCCCTGCGCTGCGCACCCCACGCGGCAGTAGCCGGAGCCAGAGCCCCGCTCTGCCTGTGCACCACCAAGCCTCCGGTATCACTTTATTACGCTGAACAAACACCAAAGCCACCCACCCCACCCCCTCTTTTTTTTTTTTTTTTCAATGTAATTATCCCAAAGATTTTATTATTATTATTTGGCATGGCGTTATCAACTGCCGACCCGAGCATAAACAATAAGAAAGTAAATAGTCGCCGTGCCCTCAGGAGCGGCCGGACAATCAGAACCCCTTTACATCCCTCATCTCGTAATTTGCACCTATTTTTTTCGCCGCTTTAACCTATCACTTATCTACCGGCTCTATCCCCATCTCCGAATTAAACGCATTAAACCCGATAGGATTTATTTGCATAATCCCCACACGCAAAGATGGCACGGAGGTTGTTCAGTAGGATGATTTGGAAGGGGTGTAATAACTCGGGCCCTTCCCAACCCCCCTCCTACCCCCCCTCCCGGGCATCTCTCGGGGCCGGGTGGGGCCGGCAGGGGGCGCCGCAGCGCCGCGGCTGGGACCGTGCGGGGCGCCCGGGCGCGGCCCCGGCCCCCGCCTGCGGTGCCCGGTCCCGGGGCGCCCCCTGACCCTCGCCCCCCGGCCCGGGGGCTGCTCGCACCCCCGGGGGAGCTCCCACCTCCGGGAGGGGCAGCCCCAGCCCCGGCAGGTTGGAGGAGGAGGCGGCGGCGTGGGTAGAGCGGGGCCGGCGTGCGGCTCCCCCCCGCTCGGCGTCCTCTTTTCCCCTCCTTCCTTTGTCGTCAAGTGCGTTTTAGCAACAAAGATCCCAACAAGAGAGTGGAAGTAAACTTAGCCGGGGCTTTGTGCGGCCCCGTGTAGCGACAAGAAGAGAAACAAAACTACCTATTTGTACCGCCGGGCGCGCCCACCCAGCGCCGCCCGCGCAAAGGGCGCGGGGCAGCCTTGGGCCGCCGCGGTCCCTTCCCCGCCGTGTGTGCTCTGCGGGGGGGCTTTTGGGGTTCCCCCCCACGTTGTCCCGATTCCCCCCGGCACCGTGAGGCCAGAGGAAGGGCTCGGTGCTGCAGGCACGGAGGGGGCGCATCCCGCGCTGTGCGGAGCGGCCTCGGCTCCCCGGCGGTGAGGCAGCGGGCGGGGGGCTCCGCTCCTCCGAGCACCCCACGAGTGGGGAGACCCCGGTCCCACGGGCGGGGCGAGCGTTGCCCACGCGGGACCCCACCGGTCCCGGGGGGGGTGCTTGCAGCGGGGCGTTTGGGGCCGAGGGGAGGCCGGGGCTGGGGGGAGGCTGGGGGGAGGCCGTTCCCTCTCCGCGCTCCCCCCACGGCTTTTCCCAGCCTCAAGCCAACACCAACTTGGGAAAGGGGGAAAAAAAAAAAAAAAAAAAAAAAAAAAAAAGTCGCAACAATGCTGTTTACCCACTTCCTCCAAAAGGCGTGTGTGACCTGTTGCTGGAAGGGGAGCTACAAAGGCTTCCCAGTGGCTGCCTGGGCCGCCTCTGGGCCCGCCCCCCCCCGCCGAGCCGTCCCGGCGGCTCCGAGCCCCCGCCCCGTTTCATGCAAAACCAGGGGTAGAGACTTGTCCTCAGTGGCGGAGCCGCCGAGCGCTGATTGGCCGGGGCGAACACATTTATTCCCTGACAAGCCCCCATCACATGGATGGTTGTCTATTAACTTGTTCAAAAAAGTATCAGGAGTTGTCAAGGCAGAGAGAGAGAGTGTGTGTGTTTGCAAAAGGGGGTAAAGTAGTTTGCTGGCTCTTTAAGACTGAGGTGGAGAGAGAGAGAGAGAGAGAGAGAGAGAGGCAGGCAGAGAAAAGGGAAAAAGGAGGAAGAAGAAGTTTTTTAAAAGCAAGGCTCCGGCGGTAATAATAGCAGTTATTAGCATTATTAATCCATCAGCGAAGAGGAAGATTCTGATCGTGATCCAAGTGTGGTTTTGGGGAGTCCCCCTCCCCCCTTTCATACCCCTCCCTAGGAAAAAAAAAAAAAAAAGTCCGGCTTGGGACTTTGCTGCCGCTGCTCCTCGCTTCTCTGCTCAAGGCTGGTTCCAGGCAAAAGTAGTTTGAATGTACAACATGATGGAAACCGAGCTGAAACCTCCCGCCCCCCAGCAAACTTCGGGGGGAGGCACAGGCAACTCCAACTCGGCCGCCAACAACCAGAAGAACAGCCCGGACCGGGTCAAGCGCCCCATGAACGCCTTCATGGTGTGGTCCCGCGGGCAGCGCCGGAAAATGGCCCAGGAGAACCCGAAGATGCACAACTCCGAGATCAGCAAGCGGCTCGGGGCCGAGTGGAAACTTTTATCCGAGGCGGAGAAGAGACCCTTCATTGACGAAGCCAAGCGGCTCAGAGCTCTGCACATGAAGGAGCACCCGGATTATAAATACCGACCCCGGAGGAAAACCAAGACCCTGATGAAGAAGGATAAGTACACGTTGCCAGGGGGCTTACTGGCACCGGGCACCAATACCATGACGACTGGGGTAGGGGTTGGGGCCACCTTGGGAGCTGGGGTGAACCAGAGGATGGACAGTTACGCGCACATGAACGGCTGGACCAACGGAGGCTATGGGATGATGCAAGAGCAGCTCGGCTACCCGCAGCACCCGGGCTTGAACGCGCACAACGCGGCGCAGATGCAGCCCATGCACCGCTACGACGTGAGCGCCCTGCAGTACAACTCCATGACCAGCTCGCAGACTTACATGAACGGATCGCCTACCTACAGCATGTCGTACTCCCAGCAAGGGACCCCGGGCATGGCCCTGGGCTCCATGGGCTCGGTGGTCAAGACGGAATCCAGCTCCAGTCCCCCCGTAGTCACCTCGTCGTCTCATTCAAGGGCTCCTTGCCAAGCTGGGGACCTTCGGGACATGATCAGCATGTATCTACCAGGTGCTGAAGTACCAGAACCAGCTGCCCCAAGCAGACTTCATATGTCCCAACACTACCAGAGTGCACCTGTTCCTGGCACAGCCATTAATGGCACACTCCCTCTATCACATATGTAAGACAAAGGGGCTGGGGGGGCGGAGGGGCGGGGGGGTGGGGGGAGGAAAACTAAACAAAACAAACAAACAAAAAAAACTTTTATTAGAAATTCTGGACTTTTTTTTTTTTTTTGGACTATTTTTGTACAGACAAACCCGGGGGCGGGCCCGGGCGCCAGAACTAAAACCGACGAGGAACTTGTATAGAGCTTGGAGGGGAAGCAACTACACAAAACTTTTAAAAAGTTCTAGTGAAAACGGTAGGAACTTTGCAGAAAGTTTGCAAAAGTCTTTACCAATAATATTTAGAGCTAGACTCAAAGAGCGAAGAGGAAAATGTTTTAATATTTGCAGGCAACTTTTGTACAGTATTTATCAAAATAAACATGGCAATCAGAATGTCCATTGGTAATATAGAGAGGAAAAAAAAAACAAACTCGAGAATTTGCCAATTATTTTTTAAAAATATAGTCTACTTGGAGCATTGTGGCTTTGGCAGCTGAATTTATAGCAGCTGCGAGAGGAGAGGAAATTATTTTACAGCATTTGGACATTTAAATTGTTTTAGAAATTGTACAAAAGGCAAAAACGGTAGGACGAGTACTTGCGAACCATGGGCTTGGTTTGCTGTAAAAGGGCAAACGTTTAGATGTATTAATTTTTTTTTTTTTTTTTTTTACTTCTTGTTAAAAAACAAAAATTGCCATGCAGGTTCACACGCCGTTTGTTAATTTATAATAACTTTTTGTTTCCAGACTTCATCCTGTTCAAAGAAAAGAAAAAAAAATACCAACCTGAAATTACTGTGTTTGAAATATTTTCTTATGGTTTGTAATATTTCTGTAAATTTATTGTGATGATATTTTAAGTTCTTTTTTTTTTCCTCATTTTCCGTAGTTGTATTTTAAAGATTCGGCTCTGTATTATTTGAAATCAGTCTGCCGACAGTCCATGTATATATTTGAACTAATACCATCCTTATAACAGGTACATATTCAAGTTAAGTTTTTACTCCATTATGCACAGTTTGAGATAAATAAATTTTTGACATATGGACACTGAAGTTCCGCTTGAGTCTTGGATTTATTTTTGCAACGCAAGCTGGTTTTGGTTTTGTTTTTGTTTTTAATAATACATGCGAGAGAAGCTCTCCCGGGGGCCAACCGAGCATTGGAAATAACGAGCATTGTAAATGTAGGAGCGTGAATATTTGTGTGGGTAGCGAAGGGAGAGGGAAGGTGCAGCAGGCGGGACGCGGCAGGTCCCTGGGCCAAGCTCAGGGGGCCGGGGCCGCTCGGCTCCCGCTGCCCCCCGGGGCCAGTGGCGATGCCGGTGGCCACTTGTTGCCTGCCTCGGGGCCGTGCCCGAGCCGGCGGCTGCGGGACGCGGCGGCCCGGCCCGCTGGGCTCGGCCAGCCGGAGCGTTTCTGTCCGTCCCCCCCCCGTGTGTCCCACTCCGTGTCCCCCCCCCGTGGGGAGCTGCCTGTCGTGGCCCCCCGAGGCCGGGCTGCCGGGGGCTGAGTGCTGCCTTTGTTCAGGACTTACTCAACTTTTCCTCTCCTTGCTCCGGGGCAGCGCAGGAGGAGGTGAGAGGTGGGGGTGGGGGGGCTTGGCTGGGCAAAGGTAAGAGGCGACAAAAATGGAGTAAACAAACAGAACAAAACTAAACCAAAAAAAAAAAAAAAATCAAATGCCGGAGACTTTCACGTTATATCACAGCCCTTTCTTGAATCCTATTTCTTAAATTGCCAGCGCGGTGTAGCCCCAATTCGGACAATCTCTGCAGCCGGTCACAAGCCCCAAAGAGAAGCGGTGGCGCCCGCCAAATAGGAGGAGAGCTCCGCCAGCCGTGCCAGGTAGAGTTTCACTTTGTACAGTTGCAACCGCAATCGCCGAGGGGCCGCTCCGCGCTGCGGCCCCGGCCGGGCAATGGGGCGGTGGGCAGCGCTGTGGGGCAGCCCCGGTGGCAGCACCCCGGCCCCCCACCCCCACCGAAATCCCCAGCGTTTATCTGGGGCTGCTAACGCGGCTGGGGGTTCCTTTGGGAGACACGCGTAAGGAGATGCGATAATAATAATACTAAAAACCACAATCAGCTGGGAGTGGGGGCCCTGTGATTGCAAACTGGTCGCGTCTGCTGGTAATCGCGTGCTGTGCGTGGAGAGAAAAGGATGCGGTGGTTCGCTTAGGCAAGGCACAAACTGGGCACTCTGGAGTGGGGGCAAGTGTTGCTCAGTTTTTCTTGCTCGGATTTCTGGTCGGTCCCTGGATTGTGCTTTAGCTCAGGGAGGAGGAGAGAGTGGAAAAAACACAAATAATGTTAGCTGGCTCGTTTTGGCTTTTTTTCGGTAGAGCTATTTCCTAGGCTTAGTTCTGGCCTTCCTACTTGAAGCCTGGTGTCCAGATGAAACCTCAGATTGCCAGACCAGGAGATGTGGAGTTTTGCTCGCTGTCTGTTTGTGTAGTTTAGCTCCCTTTGTTCCTTTTATTTCTGCGCCGTCGCGGTACTTGGGCAGTAGAGCTTTTATTACAGATTCCCAACATTTTCTATTTCTTTTACATTAATGCAACGAGTAAAATATTATTTTTTTTCAGAGCTGTGCGGCGTTTGTAGTGCATCTAGGGATTATTCACGTGGTAACGAGCACACATTCCCGCTCCTGCTCGCCTCGCTGAGAAAAGAGAAGTGGGAATAAAAGCCCAATCGATATCGCGATTCCATTTTTTAAGGGGAATCTTAGCCAATTAACAGCAATAAAACTTGGGCCCTTTTTGAAGTGCTAACTAAAATATTCGAGGGGGGTAGTTGGAAATGTTGGTCCTTTTACGATTCGCATAGGGAAGGCGAGGTAATACAATTAAACAAAAGGCACTAAGCCACATATTCAGGCTTAGTGAATTCAGCAACTTTTTATATGGGTAATTTGTTTAAGCTTAGATTTCGGAGTATGATGTAAAATATATGTTGTTGAAACCTGATCTCCCTTGGACAGATTCCTTCCATCCATCCATCCATCCATCCATTTATGCGCTTAGAGAGGATAACCCAAGCATTTTACAAGTCCAGCTGAACGATTTGATTTTTGAAGTGTTACTTGGAAGAACGCCATTGTCCACGGCTGATTTTAAATTCAGCCCATTAAGTAACCCCATTTACACCTAAGCCGTTGTCCCGGGCTGTCGTTTCTTGCAGCTGAGATGGGTAGCAGAGCTCGTGGATTTGTTTTTATGCTGGTTATTGAAGCCCTTTTGGGTTCCCCCTCGTGAGAAGCTGTGTGCTCCATGGTGGGGTGATGCTCTGTTCATGAGCGGCAGTGTTAATGTTTCGCTAACCTTGTACAGAGCCGAAATGAACCCGAGGATAAGATTATGGTTTCCCCTGTGATTTTTGTACGGCTTTTTAAGGACCGGGGTGTTAAAATATTTTGCGGAACTGGAGAGGTAGATTAGCAGGGTTTCTTGCCAAAGCTGGGAAGCTGGTATTACAGCCTGTCCCAGGGGGAAATCGCTCACATTAACCACTAAATGAATATTTGACAAGGGCTCATTCGGGGGTATTATTACTACAAACGGGTCCCTACTGGACTTTCCAAGGGTCAAAGAGCAATGGTTCAATTAATTATTTAGACGGTTAGTAGATTTGGTTGTAATAGCCGGACTGATTTCTGCAACCGACAGCTTCTGCCGGTGGAGACCCGCCGAGCGCCGCTGCCCGCAGCCCTGCACCAGCCGCCGGCCGGCAGTGACGGGCGGGCGACTGCCGCCTGCCCTCGGCCATTTCTCGGCTGAAAACCTCTTTTTCTGCTCGGAGACAACCTCCAGGGCCGTGGGAGCCCTCGAGGCTTGCGGAGACCCCCGCAGCAGCGCGTCGTTGCTCAGGATTAATCCCTTCTCGCCTCCGACGTGCAGCAGCCCCGTCTATCTGGCTCGGCGTAGCAGGTAGATAGCTGAGCGCTTTAAGTAGTATATAATGGAGGTCCCACTGAAGGCAAGAGGCCCATTACTGATAGGTGCGATTAGATACACTTCACTTATTTAAAGCCCGATCTAACTCAAATATTAAAAGCTCCAGCGGGCTCTAGTGCGTACGGGATTTCCGAGGAAGCTCTCGGCCGGCGGGGGAGCCGCTGCCGGGCGTGTTTGCCGGCAGCCAGCCGCGCCTGGCACTGGCGTTCCCACATTTTTTGTTGTTGGGGAGGGGGGGGACGGGACGAGGAAAGGGAGGGTTATTTTGTTTAATTTCTACAACAAACATGTCCGCAGTAGTAGATACTAAAAAAAAAAAAATGTTGGGAGTGTGCGATTAGGTGACAATAATATATGTTGAATGAATAAGAGATAAGCTGCAAGGGGGGAGAGGGAAGCAGTAATTACAAACCCAATTCATTCAGCTTTTCAGGACTTTTGTTGTGGGAGCTCCATTGACGGGCTTCGAGCTGCCAGTTTTCTCACATTAAAAAGAACTGATCAGCGCCTCAGGGGGACAAGCAACACCGCTTAACTGCATAGTGATGGGGTCCTCATTTAGAGCCATTACAACAAGAAAATTAAACAGAGCCTTTGTGTGCACCAGGTTTACTTTTCAATTGCTGACAGTTTATAGCTAACTGCTCAGAGATTGAAGTTTGATTGCGGTTTGATCGCCTGCTAGTTAGCACCACCGCTATTTTAGTTTTGGTAATTAAAACCAATTTTCTGACGATGGCACGGGGAATTGCAAGAAGTTTGCTACTATTTTGCTTTTGAGGAATCAAGTTCACTTGTCAAGGATGTCCAGCGCCGAAGTGAGTGTGGGAGCTTTTTCGCTTAAAAACTTGGGGGTTGGGGGGGGTTGGGGGGTGGGGGGTGGTCGGGAAGAAAAGGGAAAAAAGAAAGCCAGAAATGGAAAATCTTGGAGTTGCAAATCTGGCAGTGCAATCGCAGAGCGGCGCGGAGCAGAGACGAGAGGAGCGGCCCGGGCCGGCGCTGGGCTGCCTTCGGCCGGCGGCAAGGGCACAGCAGGGCCGGAGGAGCCCCGGGAGCTCCCCGGGGACCAGGGGCAGCGGCCGGGACGGGGGGGGTAATGAGGTGAGTGTGGGTGTGAGTGTGAGGCAGTGAGTGTGTACAAGTGTCTGTGTGTAAGAATGTGTGTGTGCTTGTACAAGTGTGTGTACGAGTGTCTGAGTTTCTGAATGTGCAAGTCTGCTTGAGAGAGTGTTTGAGTGTGTGCAAGTATGTACAAGCGTGTATAAGTGTGCATGCCTGTATGCATGTGTGTCTGCATGCATGTGTGCATGTGTTTTTGTTTGTGTGTGCGTCTGTTCATGTACACATGCACGCGTGTGCTGTGTTCATGTGTGCACATGCACGCATGTGTGCACACGTGTGCGTGTGTGTGGATACATGTGCACGTGCGTGTGCGCCTGTGCGTGGGGAGGGAGGGGGCGCGCCGCAGCGAGCCGTAATTCTGCCTTCCCATTTGCAATGTTCGCAGGAGTTGGGCTCGGCCATTTATTGCATGGGGAGCCCCATGCCTGGAGTTTGGCTTCCCGGCAGGACGAGTGTGCGGGGCTGAGCCCTGCCGGCAGCAGGGCCGGGACGCAGCCTGCGCACGGGGCTCCTGCTGTGGAGACACTCGTCTGGGCTGGAGAAGTTTGTCCCAGAGTTTGTCCCCACAACTTGCGGGACCATGTGGATCAGGTCTTTTACAGCGTCTTTTCATTTCTTTCCTTTCTTTATTTTTTTTCTTCTTTTAGTATTTCCATTTGTTCTGTTTGCATCCCCTTTTCCACAGAAAATCAAGCCTCTCCTGCCCTTGGTTACTTTCAGCTTCAAGTAACCGAGCACTTATTTCAAGCCTGTTGTCTCCTCCAGAGAACAGGAAGGCCGAAGCCCTGGGCTGGAGGGGGGCTGAGAGGTACCCAATGGGATGGGGGGGGGCTGCCTCCCTAGTGGTTGGACAGAGCTCGGTGGGGCCAAAGCAGCAATGCTGAGGGTTGTCCAGGGGCTGTGGGACCCCAACAAGCACCAGGCGAATCATTCAGCCCTTCCAGCAGGGCTGGGCCCTGTCCCCTTATCTCCCCAAAATGCGTCCCTTCCTCCTGAGACAGGCGGGGTGTATGGGGCAGCCACAGAGCACCGGACCTGCAATGAGCGCTCTGTGAGAGCGCGAGGGGAGGCCTGGTGACCTCGGTGACCCTGTTACCCCTTGGCAGTTAGGGCTGCTGACGTCACCTGCGCTCTTTTTACAGAAAGTTGTGATTAATGGGGGGAGGCGGGGGGATCCCACTGGGCGTTGGAGAGAAGCAGGCCTCTGCACAGCCTGTAGGGTCTCCGCTGTAGCTGCCTCGGATGTGGGGACCCCTGGCCCTCCCCAGGGCTGCCAGCTGGAGCCCTCAGCCCAGCCTCCCGTCAGTCTGGCCTCCCTGCTGGCCGCGCAGGGATACGTTGCTCTGGGCCTGGGGGCACCCCAGCCAGGGGTGGGTGTGTGTCGGGAGAAGCCGCTGTCCTGTACTGCTGGCACGCCGTGCCATGATGGTTCCTTTAAGCTCCTCCAAATTGTAAAACTTGCGCGAGATGGAGAAGTAATTAATGTATTAAAACAAGCAGCGAATTCCTCAGGAGGCACCTTATCAACTCCAGCCACACTGGCTTCATCCCTCCTCGTATGCTAATGCCCCGTGACGTCACCGGCGCCAGATTGAATGTGAATCAGTTATGAAATTATTAGTTTTAGTTTAAAAAGCAATCTGGCTCTCCCACGAGTGGAGTTTGCGCTGCTGCAGGTTCTTGCTCCGTGGCCTCCCCATGCTAGGCACACTCGGTAGTTGTGGCTTCCCCGTCACACGAAACCGATATTTCTAAAGCATAACATCTGAGCTGGGGTTGAGGTAAAGACAGCCATAGATTAATTGGGTCCCGTGGCTGAGCCGGCAGTGTCTTCCTTATCGATACACACATTACACCCGAAAGCAGACACTCGGATTCCCTTCGACTTTTCAGGTAGGGAAGAGCTCCTCGGGATTTATTTCTGCTCAGACCCCACTGAGGGGGTGCTATCCTCTGCCGGTGTCGGAGAAAAAAATAACCCAGGAGTGTTTGCCTTCACTTGCGACAGAGGAAAGTGGGCTGGAAAGAGGGGAAATACATATATATATATATCGGTTTAAAATACAAAGATTCCCGTTCTTGACGTTGAGCAGGAGGTAACCCAGCGGTGGAGGGCCAGGGGCTGTGAGCGGGGAACAATGGGCATTAACACCGTTTCAGTCGCTGAGACCACTCTAATTAGATGTCTGGATCCGGCGAGATCAAATACCTGAATCTAAAACCCTGCTCTCGGGTTCTTTCGCTTGCAAATGCTTCTGAAAAACGGAGTTTGAAGCCCCCAGGCCAACCCCGCGGAGGGGCTTCGTTGCCCCTCCGGTTCCCCCCTGGGGTACGCGGGCCACCTACCGGGGGTGGCCGCGGGACAGGGGCAGCTTCGCTTCCCTCGGCTGCTGCTTTCTTGCCGGCTCCCGAGGGCTGGCTGCGCCGCTAGCATGAATTATGAATAAACTTGTAGCTCTTGCTCCTGGGGGAACGCGGGGCCGGGCTCTCGCTGTGCTCCCTACGGCCGCGGGGGGGGCTGGGCGAAGCCCCCCGGTGCGGGAGGGAGCCGGAGCCTGGCCCGGCCCCGCCGTCCGAAGAGAAGGGGAGAGAGCAAACCAAAGTTGTAACCGGCTGGGGAGTGAGTTTTCTGACTAATGAAATCCGAAATGAGTTGCGAATATCAAGTATTGTAAGATTTCTTTCCCTGCCCCCCCAGCACTGATTGGCAATACTTTTTTTTTTTCTTTTTTTTTTTTTTTTTTTTTTTTTTT
>NW_023304199.1:0-27791 GCF_011077185.1 Oxyura jamaicensis | reverse complement strand
CGTGTAATGAATGTTGAAGAAGCAGTAAGGGGAAGGAAAAAAAAAAAGAGAGAGAGAGAGAGAGAATAAGGTTTCTGGGCATCCCTTTCCAAAAATATAGGATTGGTCTCAACTAGTATGGGCTCACAGTTGTCCTCTATGTCCTTGATAAAATTACTAGATTGCCAGCAGAGGATGAAAAGAAAAAAAAAAAAAAAAATGTCTGCAGCTCAGATACCACAAATCACACGCTAGCAGAGTGGAAACTAGGGTAGAATTGGTAAAATCCTGTAGTGACCCCAACTGTATAGATTGTCCTGAATGTAGTCTTTCTTGCAGCTACACCTATGACATGCTATAGCTATGTGCATATTTTTCTCTGACTGTGCACCCCAGATGCATTTTCTCTTTCTTTTCTCCTGTAGTCAAGGTCTCTCTCTCTTCTTTCTCAACCTCCATCTGCTCTCATCTCCCTTTAAACTCTTCTCTGGCCCCCCTCCTTCAACCTGGACAACACCATACCTCTTTTCAAAGCCTTTATTTTAAGAAGAAAATAAAATACATGAAATCTGAATGACTTCAAAACCATATTCTGGTGCTTTCTCTTGCTTCTCAGTCCACTATTGTTGTTCAGACAGTGTATAGAGCACTATATCAAGTAATTGGGTATTATCTTCTGGACTGTAGTTCAGGCACTAAAAATAGCATATTAGTGACCACTTTGTTCCATATGCCTCTTCTTTATGAAAGGAGCAAGCGGCACTTCTTTCAGGCTTTCCATGTTGGAATGTTAACTTCTAGCAGAGGTGCTGTTCTTTTTGTGGTGAAAGCAAAATACGTATGAACTGGATGTGATTGTTGCTTCCATATGTTGTAAAACTCATTGCCACATGATTATTTTCTGTCACTAGGCTCATACTTGCAAGTTCAGACTGACATGGTCTCCACTGCTGTTGTTTGACAGCATTGCTTTGTTGTTCTACTGTTCTTTATCCTGTGCTCCAAAAGACTGGGCAGTGCACGTCTCTCATTAAGACAACCACCAAGTGGGCCTCTGTTTCCAAGGGTAGCTGATGATTTTGGTTTTCAGCTAGCAACATCTCACAGGAGTCTGAATATCACAAATGATAAGCAACTGCCTTCCACAAATCATGCTCAGATAAAGCGTATCACCTGGGCCTCCAGGGATTAGGAACCCAAAATACCTGGTCACTTTTTGAAAGCTCTGTGTTGTCCACAATCAGGTCGGTGATCTTCAGGAGGGGGCAGTGGTTTCTATCTCTTGCTGTGTAAAAGGACCAAATGTGGTCCTGATAAGATGGCTTGAAGGCCTGTTTGTCTGGAGAGTCTCTTCCAGTCTACCCCTTTCCATTCAGTTACTGGGGGACCCCTGGAACACGCTTCTATTCCTGAAAGCCCTGCTGCTTAGTACCCCACTCCCTTCAGCAGCAGCCAGACAGGTCCAGCTTCTGTGTATCACTGCAAGGTGATCTCTTTTTCTTACTGCAGATGTTGAGGAGGATGACCAACTGACAGTAAAATTGCTTGGTACTGATGAGCCCTTGGCTTTGTTATTGTGGTAAAACATACATCATTTGACAGCTGCATGTGCATGGAAAAAACCATAGATGATTAACGGTTTCCTGTCTTTTCTTGCTACTGATCTTCTTTGCTATGACAGATGAGACTCAGATGTCTTTTTTTTTTTTTTTTTTTTTTTTAAGAGACAGAGAGAGGAAGGGAGAATATTTAAACTTGTTCTCACCTAAGTCTTTTATGTTATCCTAAGGACCTTATTTCTAGTAGAGATTTTTTTTTTTTTTTTCCTGAATTTCAGCTCTCCTAAAATGATCAGCTCTGCCATTCAGCTTTGAAAGGGAATGTATATTTTTCCCTTCCTGGATTTTTTTTTTTCCAAAAGGGTCTAATGCTAATTTTACTTATTCAGAAATTAAAATAGCAAACAGTTTATATGAGGTGTTGATAATTACCTATATTACTGTAATGCTGTGACAGATGTTGGCAAAAAGAAGCAGAAAATGCCTACAGCTGTGCACTCCATGACATCCAGTTTATACTCAGACAGAAGGCTAACAGATGTTCTGAACTGTCACTTTGCCTAAATGTTTTTAAAGTCTAAGGACCTGCTTTATAATTCACTAGGGCCTCGTTTGGTTTCATAGAGGTCCTCAGAATTCCCATCTGTGACAATTAATGTCGAAGACTTTTATAAATCAACCCCTGTCCTTATAAGCCCTCTGCAAATAGATATTGTGTAACTGTATACTCCTGAGACGAGACTTCTGTTTTTTGTAACCTAGTTGTGAATTTCTACAACTTGTATATAACGTAACTCTTGTTTTGAGCAGAAAGAGAACCAACATGGGTACAGCTAGAGCAACAAAGATCGCTGATATATGTTGGACTGACCTCAGAATACCTGTGTTAAAGTAGTCTTTATTCTGTTCCCAAATGCTATGGTCATTTCTAAGCGGACTTTAAAATGTAATAACTTCCAACTACTTACTCATTTTCCCAAAGGAAAATATGAATCTTGGTGGTATTAAAATATAGCACTTAAACAAGTATGTTCAGCTGCCAGAGATATTCCTATTCCTGGAGAATATTCTTATTCAAAAAGAATGAAATTCTATAAGGGAGACTTTAAAATATGATTCCAGCTTTATGTATTAAATTATTTCAAAATGGAGATGTTGTAAGAGTGACATGTACGCAGTGTGTGCATGTAAAAATCTGAGATTTAAAATAGCCTTCAGTCTTTAAGCTCCACCCAAGATTTCCAGCATACCTTTAGATAAGCAAAAAATGTCTCTGCTAGAAAGAAACTTAACACATTATTGATAGTTGTCATTTATTTTTAAACACTGGATTCCTGTTGTACAGTAGTTTAATAGTTTAAACATTGTGCTAACATAATCAGTGTTTGGCCTCTTCTGTTCCCCAATCCTGTATAGAAGCAGAACTCCAAATTGTACATCTTTCTGGGTTTGTTTCTAAATTACTCCCCACACTTAATTACGAGGATGAGAGGGATGCCTTATTCCTCTTTGTTATAGGCTAAGCTCTCAGTAATCCCAAACAAAAGAGCCAGTTCTGGAAGATATAGGATTTGCTAGCAGGATTATGGTCTCATAGATAATGATGTGCAGTCAGCAGAAGCGAAGCTTTATTTTAATTCAAATAAGCTAGTAAACAAACCACTGACAAGTCTGCTGGTGAGAGTAACTGGCTTCTGTTGCCACATTGGCAGCTAAATTATAGAAAATCTATTATACCCTGTTCACCATATGTTTAATTTAATACAGATACAAATTAAACTATCCACAGTGCCTATTAAAATAACAATACATATTTTTTAAATATATGAATGTTTTAAGATACATTCTACTGACCTTAAGAAGGGCAATGCTGATTTGGGAGACTACAGCAAAACACATGCTATACTCAACAGATTCTCTTCAACAACAGCAGTAATTTGAAAACCTCAGAATATTAATAGTAGAGTTTTGTAAAAGATAATGAGGTTAATTGGGGTGTTCTACCTTCTAAACGTCTGCTTTTACGCATTTCCCTCCCCCTAGGTTCCTGGGCCTTGGATTTGATAGAAGTGGTTGATATCTAATCTGTTGTACACTTTTTAATTCCATGCCAGATACAGTATGAGTTGTTTGCCCTTTTCCTGATGCAAATAGATATCCCTCATTTCTGCATATTCTCATGTATTAATGTATTTTCAAATAGCTGTAACCTGGATTTTTGACCTGTTGGGAACATTGGAGCTGCTCCTCTGTAATACTGGTGCAGGGTTTCAAGTTGTGTAAAGGGATTCCTACTTCGTATCCACGTTATTCAGAGGGAGAAGTGTTGAGCACAATGTGTTGTGGTCCACTCTGGACCCTGATTGCCATCTTGAGTCCTAAAATGGCTTTTTGTAAGGGTTTCTCTAAATCTGGGTGTTTCTAAACAAGCTGAACATAAGGTCACTAAGTCTCTAAGTTACTGCAGGTAATGGGGATAGGTGCTAAAGGTCAGCAGGTGTTACTATGGTGAGGTGGCAATGATGATGGACTACCTGAAAACATACAGAAACCATAGGAGAAAAAAAAAAAAAAAAAAATACTCTCCAAATTCACCTTGCATCTTAAGTGATTGATTACAAACAAGTGCCAGGCAGAACATTACCGGTGAAGTGCTTTCCAGACTTAGCTGGGAGTCTCCAGCCAAGATGAGCTTTCTCCTTTCTAGTTCCAGGCTGCTAACAGCAACAAGAACCATGAATGAAAACAGAAGTTTTGGGGTGGTTTGTGGATTGCCACCTTGCTCCCCAGTAACATAATCAGGATTTAGCATTCAAAATGATGTTTCTCTCATCATTTAAAATGTAAGAACACATTCATATTCCATGTGCATGTGTGGAAGTGTGTGTGTAGAAAGGGGCCTCAGGGTCCTGTAAATGCCCAGTATTACATGCCATGTATTTGTGTCAGGCATTAGATTGTATGCTGGCATGCAAGTAGTGTGTAGCCTGTGCATGGGTATGGGAAGCATTACTTACTGCGTGCACATATATGCATGTAGTCTGTAAATTGTTTTAAATTACTGTTGTTATTTGCCAAAAGATTTTCAGAATCAATATCTGTAATGTGGACATAACATACCCAGGAATTAATTAATTAGTTATTGCAAAGAAGTTTAACTTTGAAAAATTCATCTTATCACGTAAAAGGAGTCCAACTCCAGAGAAAGTTGTAATCTAAAGAATTGAATAAAGGAAGGTATCAAATCCTAGGGATACTTGGGCAAAATGCTGACAGGATATTACTAGCTCTATACTTTCTCTCCTTTTTCGAGGAGAAATGCATCCTTTACCATGTGGTCATCCTTCAGGAATGGCATATTTGGCAGTGCAGCAATCCATTGCAACTGGCAGCAAAAATATTGTAGTAAATGTTGAAGCAGTAAATGAAGAGGTCTCTTACAGCAATCATGAAAAAAAAAAAAAGTCAAAAAATTTTCAATTTTAAGAGACGTGTGAAGTTCATACATCCATTTCTGTACAGTGAAAGGCCTGCGTGCTGTGCAGACCCGCAGCTCTTCATGAGCCGCTTTTGTAAAGTGAGTGCTCTTTGCTTTTAAATAACTGGAGTTTTTACTATCATGTCCCAGGACAATTAAATAATAGTAATAAGAATCTATTGGGATTTCACAAATGTTTTCCTAACACTTGAGAGGTGGTGGGAAGCCTCTCTAACCTTTCCAAGGACTGTATGATCTCTGTTTGGACTCCCAGCCCACCACAATCCACGCCCGTGGCTTTGGGGCTAGAAAAGCCTGGAATTAGTTGAAATGGAAGCGAGCTGTGAACTTAGGGGCACCCCCCGCGCGGGCGGAGCGGGGCACGGAGCCGCAGCTTCCCTCCGGTGCCGGGGGGATCCCGTGGGGCTCCGGTCCCGCGTGGACAGCCGGAGGAGGGCTGGGGACCACGGGGCGGCCGGGGGGGGGTGCTCCATGTGCCACAGCCCGGGCAGCGAGCGCGGAGCTGCTGGCGGGGGCGAGGAGCGCCGGCAGCAGCCTGGTTCTTGCTCTCGGCTAGAGCAGGGCCAGTGCTTTCCCCTGGGTGGGAGCCCCCAGGTTCGGGAATGATTTGTGCTGGGGGCACAGCTGGGGAGCCCTGCACTCAGCCCCTCTACGAGAGAGAGCCTCTTGGCAAACTCCTTACGGGGCTTTTCTGGTCGGATTGCCAATGTAGAGGTGTAGATCTTGCTCGCAGATTTGGAGGGATCTGATATTTTATCTGTATTGCCAGGAGCAGACTTATTTTTTTTTTCGCCTGAGTCTAAAATGACTTGTGAATGCCAAAATCTGGGACACTCAATTTCCCATCTCGTGGGACCGCTTTCGGGACACAGCCTTAAGTATATCGAAGTATATCGGTGCCCGTGCGTGAGCAAAACCCTCTGCGGAGCAAAGCGAAAAATGCGAGTTGAGATGCGAGTTTTTTTTAGAGCCCTTCCAACCTGTGGTTCATGATTTTTTTTTTTCCTTTTTCTCCTCCTCTAGAAAGTCTTAGCCATTGATACAGCGCGTTAGAAAGTTGCAGCCAGCCGGTCCCACGCACTGATGATTTCGTTTCCGGTTATCTGCAAAATGAGCTTTAAGCCAATTTCGTGCTTCAGGCTAAAGAGAGGGATTCGTATTTCCCTCCTAGATGCGTGGCATTCCTGGAATCTCTTTGTCAGCTTGCTGTAGGATGCTGCTGAAATTTGCCTGGAAACTCTCCCCAAGATTTGTATACAGCGGTTAAGAACGACGTAAAATTTCTGAGCCATCGGGATGCTTTGTTTGTGAAAAAAAAAAAAAAAATCATCTTTCCTTCCTAGGTCCGTATTAAACTGTTCAGAGTCTGGTTCACATTTAACCCAAAGAACCTCTATAGGTAGCAAAATGCGCATTTCCTACTAATCCCTTTCCTTCACTGCTGTGAGTAATAAAATACCTCCTCAGGAGAAGCGGGACTTTCTTCCCCAGTGCCACCAGTTTAGGCAAGCACTTTCACGATTTCAACTTTGGCACGGTTGGATCTTTTATTCCCCCGATTTCATTTTTCTTTTTCCCCTTTGCCTTTAGAAGCTATTGCAAAATGACCGGAGGCTGCTTGAGCCCCGCAGGTGGAGGTGAGCTCCGCCACCCTCCCCGCAGGCGGCTCTTGGAGGGAAGCCTGGCAAGGGAAGGAGCCCCCGGCCCTTGGGAGTGCAGCCCCCCTGCGCCGAGCCTGTAGGGTCGGGGGCCGGGGGCTGCCGTCGGGGGACCGGAGGGGTCGTGGGGCTCCGAGGCGCCTCGCCGAGGCTCCCCGCACCCTCCCCGCTCCGGCGGGGCGAGCCGGCGCGAAGATGTTTATCCTGAGATAGAAAATGGGTTGTTGAAAAACAAGCCATGTGCAAATAGTTTAATTTTCCGTTTTGATGCTTATCTTTGTCTCCCGAATTTCATCGGAGAGGCTTTAATTGGCGTGTGGGTAATAGTTCCTAAATAATCCCTTATTAGATGACTTCAGACGAGTTGTGAACCAATAACATCTTAGTCCCAAAAGTGAAAGTAGAATTTGAAGGCGCGGGTCAGTTTTTGTCAAAGGGCTCATTTGAGCATCTTCTGGTTTGCTGAAAAAGCTAATTAAAGAATGTTTGAAGGTTAAAGTCATTATTCCGTGCTGTTGTCGTGCTACAAGTGAGCCGAGTTTTGTGAAAACACAAAGGGCAGAAGTCACAGAGGTGGATTACTGTCAGTCCCGGCTACAGAGGCACGGAGAACTGTGGCATTAATTCCTATAGAAAGGTAGACAAACACAGGCAGTGACTAACAACTTCCCGCAGCGCCCTATTGTCTAAGCACTTTCTTTTGCTTTGGGGCTCTCTTCCAGTTGCTACAGCCGCAACCAGATCCGACCCCTAGGTACTGGGGAGACTCTCGGCCGCTCAATTCTTGACCCGCGGAGCAATTTCCAGCACAGAAATAGCTGCGGCTCCCGGTCCTTGCGCCCGGTGCACCCTTCCCTTTGAGCGGTGCTAATTTATTCATGACTCGGCAGAAAGTTAGCAACGCGCAAGAGCTCTGCCGCAGCCCGGGGCACCCTGGCAGGCTCGGGGCTCGCTCCCCAGGCTGAAGCCCGGACGCTGCGGTGAGGGGCGGCGACGCCCCCGACCTGCGGGGACGCTTCGGGCAATGCGCACCGAGTTTGGCTGCGGCGCGCCCCGGCCGCGGGGGCTGCGCGCTGCGGGGGCGCAGGGACCCGCCCGCGTTCACACGCCGGGAAATCCCCGGGGCCGGTCCCTGGGGCCCTTCGCCCCGCTTTGCGCCTTTGTGTGCGTGTGTGCATGAGGGCAGCGGGCTGCGAAGCGGCGCGCACAAAGATAGGCGCAGGCACCGCACGGGAGGGTCTCCTCTGCCTCGCTTCTCCAGCGCTCCTTGCCTTCGCCTCGGAGCCGCGGTGCCCCGCTCGTTCCCAAAGTCTAGGTTTTTAGGTCTGGCTCCGACCGCAGATCTCCCCAAATTCAAAGAAACAGATGTTTGGGCCGATTAAGGCTGGGGCGCGGGGGGAGGGGAGGAGGGAACCCTGCAGCTGCAACTCAAAGAAATATATTGATAAAATATTTCAGTAGTAATAAATACGCGGAGATCAGCTCGACCTTGCAAGGTCTTTATTTTAATTCCCCCCCCACCCCCCATATATTAAAATCTTTATCAAACGTCTATTCTATGGCTTCAATAAACAGAACCCATTACCTCACGGCAGCTTTTGTTGGCCTGTATACAAGCGAGAACAAAATGGTTATTCAGGAGAACGCTTTCGATTTTTATTGTGTGTAGTATGCACAAAGAGCAGTGTTATTGTATTAAAAAGAACCATCTGTAGCAGAAACAATGGCATCAAATTATCTTTGAATACCCACTGCAAAAATATAAAGCTTTTTTATTATTCTTCTGCTGTACGGTGGGGGACAGAGAAGTGACTTTTTTGTTGTTGTGGGTGCATTCTTATAACACACACACAGAATCAACCATTTGGATTTTTTAAGCCATAAACGATTTTTTCCCCTCTTGTTCCAGGGACTGCAGTTAAAAGCTAGGGCTAGGATTTGGAGGATGTGTAGGCAAATGGAAGGAGAGCCGGGGGAAGAAAAACCGAAATGGATTCATTCTCCGTCCTGGATGGAGGAGGAGAGGAGAGGAGAAGGGGACGTGCGAGCTTCCTTCAGCTGCCTCTGTCCGGTGAAAAGTGCTCGAAGCCCCGGGGCTGCCTTGGGCTCAGGAGTCCGCGCGGACTTTCGCTGTAAACTGCCAATCAAACTGCTAACTAGCCACCACCCTGCTCTGGCACGGACATGTAAGTAGCTGCAGCCCAACTTTGACATTCACACTTTTTCCCCCCTCCTCCCCCGTGACCTTTAAAACGATCGAGAAACCCGGCTCCCACCTACGACCCGCCGCTCCGAGCTGGCGAGCGTGAAACTCGGGGAGCGGTGCGCGCCGGGCGGCTTCGGCTTTCACCAAATTTCAGCGGCAACCGCTTGGCGAGCGGAGCTCCAGGCAGGAGCGCTGCCTCCCCGAGCCTGCCCCTTGCCCCGGCTCTCACTGCTTCAACCGGGGCCGGGGTTATCCCGCGGGGAGAGCCGCGGAGCGCGGCCGGCACCGCGGTGCCCCCATCCTGCGCGGTGCCCCCATCCTGCGCGGTGCCCCCATCCTGCGCGGTGCCCCCATCCTGCGCGGTGCCCCCATCCTGCGCGGTGCCCCCATCCTGCGCGGTGCTGATCCCGCAAGGCTCCTGCGGCTGGGGCCCTCCGCGGGGGCGGCTGCGGGCTGGGGGCTGCCGCCCGGCCGGGGCTCACCTGGGCGCGCAGCGGCGCGCAGCGCTGGCGCAACGCCCGCGCAACGCCCGCGCTCTGGCGCCCCCTGCCGGCTGAGCGCCGCGCAACCCGCACCCGCCCGCTCCCCGCCTCCCCACGCTCGCCCGGGGAAAGCGGGGCGGCCGCGGACATCGCCCCCCCGGCGGCTCCTGGGCTGGCAAGGGGGGGTCCGGCCCGAGGGGAGACGCGGGGCGAAGGGGCCGTGCCCCGGGAAGTTGCGAATAAATCGCGACGTGTGACTGCCGCCGGCTAACGGTGCCTCTTGACGCACCGCAATTTGGGCCGGGGAAGATCGATTTTGACGTTTGGGCTCATTATAATGCCATTTAAAGGGAAGCTCTTTTTAGTTACAGTTAGCAAAGTTGAGGTTGGATTTTCTCCCCCTCTTCCCCTCCTCTTTTTTGGGGGGTAAGAATTTGGTAGATAAAGGTTAATCTTGGGCTGAATGATAGAGCTGTGATTGACAAGAGAAAAGGTGTTGAGGGCAGGTCGAGCTGTCTTATTTACAGCCCACTGCTTGCTATAGAGCCTTTGTTAGGACTGGAAAGCTAATTTAGTGCTGATCAAAAGCACCACAGAGTTAAAGGACTGGTAATGACTGCTAATTTCATTTCAGCCTCATACATCCCCAACTGCTGTAATTAAAGACGTGCTATTTAAATACAGGTGAAGAGTTTTTGTAGTAGGGGGAAAGTGGGTAGCCGGTTACAATTTGATTTATGCTTAATATGGTAAAAGACCGGCGGCTGCTGCCTGGTTTTGGCGGCGGGCCTTTGTGCGGCACCCCGCCTCTGCGGAGCCGGCCCCGCGGGGAAAGGGGGGCGCAGCCCGGGGCGCACGGGGAGCCGAGCCCCGGGCTGCCGGGGGTCGGTGCCGCTCCTAATTGTTCCCATCGAACAAGCCGGCGAGCCCTGGGAGAGCCAGGGAGAGGGGAGACGGAGGGGCATGTGTCAGCCTTGAAGTGCCTCTGCGGAAGCTCGGGTCCTCATATTATTATTATTTTTAATTAAATTATTTTACCACTCCGCGCCTGGTTCGCTGGCTCCAAAGCGATGTAATTTCACGACCGATATATAACAGTTTCTTTCTGGGGAAACATCAAAGGATAAAAGCTCTACGTTTTCGTAGTTGGTTAAAATTGATACAAAAAAAAAAAAAAAAAAAAAAAAAAAAGAATTTAGCCTTTAATCTCTTTTTATCCCCCAAGACTGAAGATCTGTACTCGACCCCGCTAAGCTCCGGGCTCCCCCCCTTCCGGGGCCGCGGCGGGCGGCTGGCAGCTCCCCCTGTCGGCAGCGCCCGGAGCCGCCGCTGCCCGCGGAACTTGCGCGGCTCAAACCAGCGCGGGGAGCGCGGCACCGGGCGAGGAGCGGAGCCAGGCGGTGTCGCCGAGCCGCTGGGCTTTGTAAGGCAAACTGCGAAAAAAAAAAAAAAAAAAAAAAAAAAAAAAAAACCCAGAGAGCCCGGCAAGAGATGCGCCTCCTGCCCGAGCTGCTCGCTCTGCAGACGGACGGATGGACACGGGGAAGATGCCACCGGGCTGTAGCTGCGCCCTGCTAGGGAAGGCCCGGCTCCGGCAGAAACGGCCGTGCCTTTTGACCTGCTGCTGCGGGACCGCCTGTGCTCTGCTGGCCAGCCGGCGTGCAAAGACCAACGCGGGTCTTGGCAGCATAGGGCTGAAAATTAAAAATAAGGGTGGCCTTTTCCTCCTGCCCAGCTCCGGCGTGCCGGTGCGGCCGGGATAAATCCCAGCCTGCCGGAGGCTTGGGTTGGTGTTTGCATCCCAAGTGGTCCTAAAGGAGTCGGCACTGACAGATGCCGCTTGTGAGCAGAGGGAACGTTTCCGTTTCGTTAGGGTGAAAAGCGTCTAAAATGGCATGTGGCGAAACGCGGAGCTGTAAATCGTCTCCCCCCGTCCCCCCCAAAAAAGAGCAAAATAACCCCCCCACCCCCAATTCCTGGAAAAGGAAGGAGCCTTGTCTGGAGTGAATGCTTGGAGTGGGGTTTGTCTTCCTACTGAGATGACAGATTGAAAAGAAAGCCGGGTGATATAAATCGATTAGCCAAAATACGTGAAGTGCTGCGTTGCCACCAACTTTTGAGGTGAATTAGGTGAATTATTTCGGAGGCACCTGCACAGCTCCGAGGAGCGCATTTAGCGGCTGTGTCCGCGCGTTGCGGAAATGCCGAACCCACTTTGTGCGTCTTGCGTGCGAGGAGAAACGCTAATGGAAACTAAATTATTTCTGCTAAATTGGAGTTATTTTGTCTCTCCTGTTGACAGCCTGGACGCAAGTCATAGCACCGCAATTTTTCTATTAAATGAATCCCACGGCCGTGGGTCTCACAATAAACTTTTCACTTTAGAAATTATACGAACGGCGTTTTTTAAGGATTGTTTGTCGCGCTGAGTAGACTTTCCCCATTCTCTAGGTTTGATCTCCGCTTGAGACTCTTAATAAGGCAATTCTGTAGTAAGAGCGCCCAAACTAAAGACATAGCATTTTCTATAAATAATAGCAAAAGCCCTGCACAGATTTCCTGCACAACGGAATTCCCAGATTTCCTTTACTGTTTCTTTAGTTGGCGTGCGTTGGTATATATAACTCCGAAATTAAGCAAAAATATACATCTGTATAGATCTGTCAAGCGAGCTATAAACAGAGATATTATATGTCAATTACTACAGGAAACGGAAAAAATACAGAGCAGTTGGTACACCCGTTTTCACGTCAGAAGGCACCGCACAAAACCGCAGTGACTCCTGGCGAAGCGTGAATGATTAACTCAGATCCAGGAGCCGTGCTCTTGGTGCTCCCCTTAGGAACAACAGTTGTGAGGGGGGCTATAAAGAGGTCGTAAACCCCCCTTCCCAAGGGTAGAAGCTGGCACAGAATGTCGAGGCTCCCGAGTGACAGCTTTAACCAAAATGCGCCTTTTTTCAGGGCTGGGTTCGCAGCCCGGCGGTACCCACGGGAGGAAAGCGGGGGCCGCGGCCCGGCGGGGCAGACACCTGGCAGCGGGGTGGGGTCAGCCCCGGGTTCCTTCTCTCTCCTCTCCACCCGGAGGAAAGGTGCATCTGCAGCTTACTTCGCTCTTTTGGAAGGAAAGATTTTGGATGCCGCTATTTCCCACAGCTCTTCTCTCCAGAGCAGCGGAAGGGGAGAGTCGAAGAAACAAACCCGAAAAGCGACCTCAAATACTAGTTTTCGGAGCGGCTTTTCCCACTTCTCCCCTCCTTCCCCCCCTGCCCCTCCGTGGCACCTGGGTGCTGCGAGCACCCGCCTCCCGCAGCGCTGCCTGGGCACGAGGAGCCAAGGGAAGGGCACCTCCGGCGCCCCCCTTCGCCCCGCTTTCCTCGGGCGGCAGCGTGGGCAGAAGCCCCGCTCCCCCGGGATGTCCAGGCAGAGAGGGCTGCGACCCCCCCCTGCCCCAGCCTCGAGGGCGCCAGGTCTTCGTGCGCCCCCAAAACTTGTCCTGTCCCCGCGGGGCGCACACGCATCCTTGGCCTATGGCCGGGCGCAGGATGCAGGATGCTGGTAGCATCCCTTGAGGCACCCTCGGCTCCCTCCCGGGCTCCCTCAGGTCATCCTTGGGTGGGGGACCGTGGATAGACACATGGGAAGTGGTGGAGGTATTATTTATAGCGCCGTCTCTCTGCTCCGATTAAGCGCCGTCTAAATATGAATTCACAGTATAGACAGCTAGTCTATAATTTGAATTAAAATCCCCACAACGAGCCCGTCACTGGAGAATTCTGAAATCACAAGCCTAAGTTGACACAATGAGCCCATGGTGTCAATAAACCATGGGCGAGATGGAGAGATTGTCACTCCAGACCATAACAGTTCTGAAAGTGTCATTACCGTCTGTCCTGTCAATGAGCTCCAAATTAAGGACTATGAGGAACAGCGAGATAAAAGTCACCGTCTAGGCTCCATTATGGGCGATCGTGTCAGTGATCTGAGGATCGCTGGAATGGGATTGCTTTTTTCTTCCTTTTTTTTTTTTTCTGTATTTTTTTTAATGTACTTTTCAAACCATTCCTCGAGATTCCAGGGTTTGAGGTGCGCTGGGGAGAGGAGCAACCTTGAAGCACCCCAGGCTCTGCCTCAGGCGTTCCCATTGAAAGTGCGAGCGCTTCTTTGGGAAACATTGTGAATTCAATGGAGGAGCCGGAATAATTCCATCAAAACTGCTCTGGGGCCAAAGAGGACTTCATTTGATTTGGGCGACACGTGTGATCCCATGAACAGACCCATTTTAACACCATTTTTTTTTTTCTTAAGTCAATACAAAGGTGGTGAGGGGGAACAAGGGAAATAAAATAGGAACCTCAGCTTTAGCAAAAGACGACACGTTTCTGTTTAAGATAGCACCTTCCAGGCATTAAAACTTTCAGAAAATGTCCCAGTCTCTCTCTTCTGCGAGCCTGAGAGAGTTAAGGGGACTTACTCAGGAATTGGAAACCTTCAATTCTGGATTTTCGTGCCTTTGTGGGTTTAAGCAAAGCAGTTAGCGTTCTTCAGGAGGGGTTTTGTGTTTAATATACATGAGTTCATTCAACTACAATGGGAAAAGAAAACTCATTTGTTCTTATGAAACTAGGAAGGAAAGATAACTTTAAATAGACTGCCAAAAAGGATCCTGCTCAAGGGGGCTGCCTCCCCGGCAAAGGGCCTACTTCCAACTGTAATTTCACCCTGTTATGTTGTGCAGTAATTCCCGGGTTTATCCTCGCCACTGGTGCTTGATTTTCTGTTTTATTTTTAAGGTCATGTAAGAAAAAATAACGGTTTCCGTTCTGCTCTCCTCTGGGAAGGAGGTCCGGGGAGTGGTATTTCAGAAACGTGGAAAAATCGCAGAGAGTTTGAGGAGGCTGTTGGCTATTTATGAAGAGTCCTGGAAGCGTGTTTGGACAAACGGCTTCTCCGTTTATTGAGAAGCCTTTTGAAAGCGACTTTGAGAGGTGCTGTGTGTACGTGTCAGTCGGCTGTTCTGTTTATTGTGTACGAGAAACTCGTCCCAGCATCTGAGGTTTATTATTATTATTATTATTTAATTTCGCTTCTCAAAGCACTGAAGAAAGGTGGAGCCGGTTCTTGTTTTTTCTTTTTTAACCTCGCTACGCTTTCCTTTTTTTTTTTTTTTTCTTTTTCATTTTTCCCCCTTTTTTTAAATTTCTTTTCTATTTTTTTTTTATTTTATTTTTTTAACGCCCTGACATACCAGCAGCAGAACGCCCATGCAGGTGGCGGTCGCTGGGCGGGGACGTGGCAGAGGGGCCACTCGGAGGGCACACCGCTCCTCGTCGGTCCCCGCCGGCACCTTTCGGTCCCCGTCGGTCCCCGCCGGTCCCCCGAGCATCCCCGGGAGCGGCGGGGCCGTGCGCTGCCGCCCTGCCGCACGTGTGCTCGCCCCGCGGCTGCCTTAGGGAGAAGGAGGATGAAAGGGGTCGCGGAGCTCCCTCCGCATTCCCCAGCTTTCAAGGGTCCTCAGAGCCCTTGAGGGAAATTATTGGGCGAAACTGGGGCTGGATGCGGCCGTGGTGCCTCGCCCCCCTCGACCGCTTGTACATGTAATGCCACTTCTGAGAGCGACAATCGGGTTACTTGCTGGACAGGCAGGGACAAAAAGCAGGTTAAACCGTTTTAAATAATAGTAAAAAATATATATATAAACGCAAGCAGAGTGGATTACGCTTGCCCCAGCACCTCGGGTCCCCAGGACTCCCCAAGTGGCCGCCCCTGCCCCTCGGGCCCCTCCGAGAGGGGTGGCCCCGGGCCGCCGGGCGGGGGGCGCAGGAGCCCCGCTGGGGTGTGGGGCCGGCCCTGCCCCTCGGCCCTGCGAACTTGGAACTCGTGAAGTTTATTTGAGCTTATGCTTTGTTGCTTTTTTTTTTTTTTTTTTTTTTTTGGTGTTGATTTTTTTTTTCCAGTGCCCAAGGTTGTCGCTGGGTCTGCGCCCGTCGCTGTGCCAGCTTGCTTTGGCTGAGCAAGTGGGGCGCTTCTGCCACTGCCGAGAGGGCAGGGGGCTGGAAAAGGGGCTCCATACCCACTCGATTTCATTTTATTATTATTATTGGCATTGGAGAGTGTTTCTACCCACGTTTGCCGCGGGAGAGTAGCACAAACCCACCCTGTGATTTCTGAAATTCCCCAGGAATGGGAAATTTGGCTTTGGCTTCGTGTGTCGAAACGTCCTGGGCGAACTTCGGCTGCTGAGCTGCTGCAGGGCGAGAGGGGGAGAGGAAATTTCTCTGCGCGTTTTCGTCTTCGGATTTTTTTTTAACGTAATGAAATTAAAACTTTTGGAGCTCACAGTTGACATTTTGCAGAAAATTGAGTTATCAAGGCAGTAATTATTTCACAGGGAGATAAAACTCTCATAGCCCTAACTGTCAAATAGGGCCCTTTTCAGATTTTAATTACAAAATAAAATTAGTCTGCTCTTCCTCGGAAGGGTTTGTGAGTGGCTAAACAGAGCTTTCCCCAATACTGGTGGTCGTCAAACTCTGCTAATTAGCAATGCTGAGAAATTCCAGTTAACAAGGACATTCTCTAAGTCTCTGCAGGTTCCCTGCCGTTCGCCTTCATTTCCATAAGAAGATTAAGAGTGGAGGGGAACACACTCAAATGCAGATGCAGAAAAGAAGCGTTTTTAACAAGCATCATAATAGTAAGATGCTTGGCTAGTTCTCACCTAATTACTGCAAGTTAAACCTCTATTTGCAGCTAAGGACAAAAAATGGAGCTGCAATCTTCCATCTCCACAAGACTGCTTAATAGTTTGCTTTAGATTGGTTACTAGCAGGTTCAGAAAAAATAATATGAAAATGTGTATATTCTTTCCGATACAGTTAACACGATAGGTTGTATCCTCAGGGCTTTTAGAGAAATCGGCGGTTATTAGAACAATAAATACACAAAATCCAAGTAGTTAACATTCATTTTCTTTAAAGAAACTCATAACCTGGAAATAAGAGTGCATGTGCCGTAAAGCCCATCACTGAGAACATTTGCAGACTATTTGTTTAATGTGAGCACTTTTCATTTCCATAAATTATACCAAAGGCAACGATTTTTTAAATCCACTCAGATTAAACCATCCCTCCGCAGGCCTCCCTTTCAACGTGGCTATATTCTTCCGCAGAGTGCTGTTGTTATTGTCATTAATACAGAAAACCGGGGGACAATTTCATCTTCCTTATTTTCCAGCCAGCAGCCCAGGCTGTCCGTGCTTCCCCGGCCGTGTGTCCTTATCCCCAACCCCACGCACCCCAGAGGAACGGTAGAAAATGCCCTAAAGGAGCTGTATCGCCCTCACCTTCTTTCCTACGGCGTGTTAGTATGTATCCACGCCGGATAGATAGTTTATTGCATCGATAATTAAAACGGTTAATTAAAATAAAGCCGTAAATACTCCCCGATAACACAATTGGTAGGCATTTCCCAGCCTTTATTCGGAGGATAAATGCAATTAGGAAGGGGCCAGGCCCCGTAAGGCCCCCGGCGGGCACAGCGCGGCCCCCGCCGCCCTGCTCCTGCGGGTCCCTGCGCTGCGCACCCCACGCGGCAGTAGCCGGAGCCAGAGCCCCGCTCTGCCTGTGCACCACCAAGCCTCCGGTATCACTTTATTACGCTGAACAAACACCAAAGCCACCCACCCCACCCCCTCTTTTTTTTTTTTTTTTCAATGTAATTATCCCAAAGATTTTATTATTATTATTTGGCATGGCGTTATCAACTGCCGACCCGAGCATAAACAATAAGAAAGTAAATAGTCGCCGTGCCCTCAGGAGCGGCCGGACAATCAGAACCCCTTTACATCCCTCATCTCGTAATTTGCACCTATTTTTTTCGCCGCTTTAACCTATCACTTATCTACCGGCTCTATCCCCATCTCCGAATTAAACGCATTAAACCCGATAGGATTTATTTGCATAATCCCCACACGCAAAGATGGCACGGAGGTTGTTCAGTAGGATGATTTGGAAGGGGTGTAATAACTCGGGCCCTTCCCAACCCCCCTCCTACCCCCCCTCCCGGGCATCTCTCGGGGCCGGGTGGGGCCGGCAGGGGGCGCCGCAGCGCCGCGGCTGGGACCGTGCGGGGCGCCCGGGCGCGGCCCCGGCCCCCGCCTGCGGTGCCCGGTCCCGGGGCGCCCCCTGACCCTCGCCCCCCGGCCCGGGGGCTGCTCGCACCCCCGGGGGAGCTCCCACCTCCGGGAGGGGCAGCCCCAGCCCCGGCAGGTTGGAGGAGGAGGCGGCGGCGTGGGTAGAGCGGGGCCGGCGTGCGGCTCCCCCCCGCTCGGCGTCCTCTTTTCCCCTCCTTCCTTTGTCGTCAAGTGCGTTTTAGCAACAAAGATCCCAACAAGAGAGTGGAAGTAAACTTAGCCGGGGCTTTGTGCGGCCCCGTGTAGCGACAAGAAGAGAAACAAAACTACCTATTTGTACCGCCGGGCGCGCCCACCCAGCGCCGCCCGCGCAAAGGGCGCGGGGCAGCCTTGGGCCGCCGCGGTCCCTTCCCCGCCGTGTGTGCTCTGCGGGGGGGCTTTTGGGGTTCCCCCCCACGTTGTCCCGATTCCCCCCGGCACCGTGAGGCCAGAGGAAGGGCTCGGTGCTGCAGGCACGGAGGGGGCGCATCCCGCGCTGTGCGGAGCGGCCTCGGCTCCCCGGCGGTGAGGCAGCGGGCGGGGGGCTCCGCTCCTCCGAGCACCCCACGAGTGGGGAGACCCCGGTCCCACGGGCGGGGCGAGCGTTGCCCACGCGGGACCCCACCGGTCCCGGGGGGGGTGCTTGCAGCGGGGCGTTTGGGGCCGAGGGGAGGCCGGGGCTGGGGGGAGGCTGGGGGGAGGCCGTTCCCTCTCCGCGCTCCCCCCACGGCTTTTCCCAGCCTCAAGCCAACACCAACTTGGGAAAGGGGGAAAAAAAAAAAAAAAAAAAAAAAAAAAAAAGTCGCAACAATGCTGTTTACCCACTTCCTCCAAAAGGCGTGTGTGACCTGTTGCTGGAAGGGGAGCTACAAAGGCTTCCCAGTGGCTGCCTGGGCCGCCTCTGGGCCCGCCCCCCCCCGCCGAGCCGTCCCGGCGGCTCCGAGCCCCCGCCCCGTTTCATGCAAAACCAGGGGTAGAGACTTGTCCTCAGTGGCGGAGCCGCCGAGCGCTGATTGGCCGGGGCGAACACATTTATTCCCTGACAAGCCCCCATCACATGGATGGTTGTCTATTAACTTGTTCAAAAAAGTATCAGGAGTTGTCAAGGCAGAGAGAGAGAGTGTGTGTGTTTGCAAAAGGGGGTAAAGTAGTTTGCTGGCTCTTTAAGACTGAGGTGGAGAGAGAGAGAGAGAGAGAGAGAGGCAGGCAGAGAAAAGGGAAAAAGGAGGAAGAAGAAGTTTTTTAAAAGCAAGGCTCCGGCGGTAATAATAGCAGTTATTAGCATTATTAATCCATCAGCGAAGAGGAAGATTCTGATCGTGATCCAAGTGTGGTTTTGGGGAGTCCCCCTCCCCCCTTTCATACCCCTCCCTAGGAAAAAAAAAAAAAAAAGTCCGGCTTGGGACTTTGCTGCCGCTGCTCCTCGCTTCTCTGCTCAAGGCTGGTTCCAGGCAAAAGTAGTTTGAATGTACAACATGATGGAAACCGAGCTGAAACCTCCCGCCCCCCAGCAAACTTCGGGGGGAGGCACAGGCAACTCCAACTCGGCCGCCAACAACCAGAAGAACAGCCCGGACCGGGTCAAGCGCCCCATGAACGCCTTCATGGTGTGGTCCCGCGGGCAGCGCCGGAAAATGGCCCAGGAGAACCCGAAGATGCACAACTCCGAGATCAGCAAGCGGCTCGGGGCCGAGTGGAAACTTTTATCCGAGGCGGAGAAGAGACCCTTCATTGACGAAGCCAAGCGGCTCAGAGCTCTGCACATGAAGGAGCACCCGGATTATAAATACCGACCCCGGAGGAAAACCAAGACCCTGATGAAGAAGGATAAGTACACGTTGCCAGGGGGCTTACTGGCACCGGGCACCAATACCATGACGACTGGGGTAGGGGTTGGGGCCACCTTGGGAGCTGGGGTGAACCAGAGGATGGACAGTTACGCGCACATGAACGGCTGGACCAACGGAGGCTATGGGATGATGCAAGAGCAGCTCGGCTACCCGCAGCACCCGGGCTTGAACGCGCACAACGCGGCGCAGATGCAGCCCATGCACCGCTACGACGTGAGCGCCCTGCAGTACAACTCCATGACCAGCTCGCAGACTTACATGAACGGATCGCCTACCTACAGCATGTCGTACTCCCAGCAAGGGACCCCGGGCATGGCCCTGGGCTCCATGGGCTCGGTGGTCAAGACGGAATCCAGCTCCAGTCCCCCCGTAGTCACCTCGTCGTCTCATTCAAGGGCTCCTTGCCAAGCTGGGGACCTTCGGGACATGATCAGCATGTATCTACCAGGTGCTGAAGTACCAGAACCAGCTGCCCCAAGCAGACTTCATATGTCCCAACACTACCAGAGTGCACCTGTTCCTGGCACAGCCATTAATGGCACACTCCCTCTATCACATATGTAAGACAAAGGGGCTGGGGGGGCGGAGGGGCGGGGGGGTGGGGGGAGGAAAACTAAACAAAACAAACAAACAAAAAAAACTTTTATTAGAAATTCTGGACTTTTTTTTTTTTTTTGGACTATTTTTGTACAGACAAACCCGGGGGCGGGCCCGGGCGCCAGAACTAAAACCGACGAGGAACTTGTATAGAGCTTGGAGGGGAAGCAACTACACAAAACTTTTAAAAAGTTCTAGTGAAAACGGTAGGAACTTTGCAGAAAGTTTGCAAAAGTCTTTACCAATAATATTTAGAGCTAGACTCAAAGAGCGAAGAGGAAAATGTTTTAATATTTGCAGGCAACTTTTGTACAGTATTTATCAAAATAAACATGGCAATCAGAATGTCCATTGGTAATATAGAGAGGAAAAAAAAAACAAACTCGAGAATTTGCCAATTATTTTTTAAAAATATAGTCTACTTGGAGCATTGTGGCTTTGGCAGCTGAATTTATAGCAGCTGCGAGAGGAGAGGAAATTATTTTACAGCATTTGGACATTTAAATTGTTTTAGAAATTGTACAAAAGGCAAAAACGGTAGGACGAGTACTTGCGAACCATGGGCTTGGTTTGCTGTAAAAGGGCAAACGTTTAGATGTATTAATTTTTTTTTTTTTTTTTTTTACTTCTTGTTAAAAAACAAAAATTGCCATGCAGGTTCACACGCCGTTTGTTAATTTATAATAACTTTTTGTTTCCAGACTTCATCCTGTTCAAAGAAAAGAAAAAAAAATACCAACCTGAAATTACTGTGTTTGAAATATTTTCTTATGGTTTGTAATATTTCTGTAAATTTATTGTGATGATATTTTAAGTTCTTTTTTTTTTCCTCATTTTCCGTAGTTGTATTTTAAAGATTCGGCTCTGTATTATTTGAAATCAGTCTGCCGACAGTCCATGTATATATTTGAACTAATACCATCCTTATAACAGGTACATATTCAAGTTAAGTTTTTACTCCATTATGCACAGTTTGAGATAAATAAATTTTTGACATATGGACACTGAAGTTCCGCTTGAGTCTTGGATTTATTTTTGCAACGCAAGCTGGTTTTGGTTTTGTTTTTGTTTTTAATAATACATGCGAGAGAAGCTCTCCCGGGGGCCAACCGAGCATTGGAAATAACGAGCATTGTAAATGTAGGAGCGTGAATATTTGTGTGGGTAGCGAAGGGAGAGGGAAGGTGCAGCAGGCGGGACGCGGCAGGTCCCTGGGCCAAGCTCAGGGGGCCGGGGCCGCTCGGCTCCCGCTGCCCCCCGGGGCCAGTGGCGATGCCGGTGGCCACTTGTTGCCTGCCTCGGGGCCGTGCCCGAGCCGGCGGCTGCGGGACGCGGCGGCCCGGCCCGCTGGGCTCGGCCAGCCGGAGCGTTTCTGTCCGTCCCCCCCCCGTGTGTCCCACTCCGTGTCCCCCCCCCCGTGGGGAGCTGCCTGTCGTGGCCCCCCGAGGCCGGGCTGCCGGGGGCTGAGTGCTGCCTTTGTTCAGGACTTACTCAACTTTTCCTCTCCTTGCTCCGGGGCAGCGCAGGAGGAGGTGAGAGGTGGGGGTGGGGGGGGCTTGGCTGGGCAAAGGTAAGAGGCGACAAAAATGGAGTAAACAAACAGAACAAAACTAAACCAAAAAAAAAAAAAAAAATCAAATGCCGGAGACTTTCACGTTATATCACAGCCCTTTCTTGAATCCTATTTCTTAAATTGCCAGCGCGGTGTAGCCCCAATTCGGACAATCTCTGCAGCCGGTCACAAGCCCCAAAGAGAAGCGGTGGCGCCCGCCAAATAGGAGGAGAGCTCCGCCAGCCGTGCCAGGTAGAGTTTCACTTTGTACAGTTGCAACCGCAATCGCCGAGGGGCCGCTCCGCGCTGCGGCCCCGGCCGGGCAATGGGGCGGTGGGCAGCGCTGTGGGGCAGCCCCGGTGGCAGCACCCCGGCCCCCCACCCCCACCGAAATCCCCAGCGTTTATCTGGGGCTGCTAACGCGGCTGGGGGTTCCTTTGGGAGACACGCGTAAGGAGATGCGATAATAATAATACTAAAAACCACAATCAGCTGGGAGTGGGGGCCCTGTGATTGCAAACTGGTCGCGTCTGCTGGTAATCGCGTGCTGTGCGTGGAGAGAAAAGGATGCGGTGGTTCGCTTAGGCAAGGCACAAACTGGGCACTCTGGAGTGGGGGCAAGTGTTGCTCAGTTTTTCTTGCTCGGATTTCTGGTCGGTCCCTGGATTGTGCTTTAGCTCAGGGAGGAGGAGAGAGTGGAAAAAACACAAATAATGTTAGCTGGCTCGTTTTGGCTTTTTTTCGGTAGAGCTATTTCCTAGGCTTAGTTCTGGCCTTCCTACTTGAAGCCTGGTGTCCAGATGAAACCTCAGATTGCCAGACCAGGAGATGTGGAGTTTTGCTCGCTGTCTGTTTGTGTAGTTTAGCTCCCTTTGTTCCTTTTATTTCTGCGCCGTCGCGGTACTTGGGCAGTAGAGCTTTTATTACAGATTCCCAACATTTTCTATTTCTTTTACATTAATGCAACGAGTAAAATATTATTTTTTTTCAGAGCTGTGCGGCGTTTGTAGTGCATCTAGGGATTATTCACGTGGTAACGAGCACACATTCCCGCTCCTGCTCGCCTCGCTGAGAAAAGAGAAGTGGGAATAAAAGCCCAATCGATATCGCGATTCCATTTTTTAAGGGGAATCTTAGCCAATTAACAGCAATAAAACTTGGGCCCTTTTTGAAGTGCTAACTAAAATATTCGAGGGGGGTAGTTGGAAATGTTGGTCCTTTTACGATTCGCATAGGGAAGGCGAGGTAATACAATTAAACAAAAGGCACTAAGCCACATATTCAGGCTTAGTGAATTCAGCAACTTTTTATATGGGTAATTTGTTTAAGCTTAGATTTCGGAGTATGATGTAAAATATATGTTGTTGAAACCTGATCTCCCTTGGACAGATTCCTTCCATCCATCCATCCATCCATCCATTTATGCGCTTAGAGAGGATAACCCAAGCATTTTACAAGTCCAGCTGAACGATTTGATTTTTGAAGTGTTACTTGGAAGAACGCCATTGTCCACGGCTGATTTTAAATTCAGCCCATTAAGTAACCCCATTTACACCTAAGCCGTTGTCCCGGGCTGTCGTTTCTTGCAGCTGAGATGGGTAGCAGAGCTCGTGGATTTGTTTTTATGCTGGTTATTGAAGCCCTTTTGGGTTCCCCCTCGTGAGAAGCTGTGTGCTCCATGGTGGGGTGATGCTCTGTTCATGAGCGGCAGTGTTAATGTTTCGCTAACCTTGTACAGAGCCGAAATGAACCCGAGGATAAGATTATGGTTTCCCCTGTGATTTTTGTACGGCTTTTTAAGGACCGGGGTGTTAAAATATTTTGCGGAACTGGAGAGGTAGATTAGCAGGGTTTCTTGCCAAAGCTGGGAAGCTGGTATTACAGCCTGTCCCAGGGGGAAATCGCTCACATTAACCACTAAATGAATATTTGACAAGGGCTCATTCGGGGGTATTATTACTACAAACGGGTCCCTACTGGACTTTCCAAGGGTCAAAGAGCAATGGTTCAATTAATTATTTAGACGGTTAGTAGATTTGGTTGTAATAGCCGGACTGATTTCTGCAACCGACAGCTTCTGCCGGTGGAGACCCGCCGAGCGCCGCTGCCCGCAGCCCTGCACCAGCCGCCGGCCGGCAGTGACGGGCGGGCGACTGCCGCCTGCCCTCGGCCATTTCTCGGCTGAAAACCTCTTTTTCTGCTCGGAGACAACCTCCAGGGCCGTGGGAGCCCTCGAGGCTTGCGGAGACCCCCGCAGCAGCGCGTCGTTGCTCAGGATTAATCCCTTCTCGCCTCCGACGTGCAGCAGCCCCGTCTATCTGGCTCGGCGTAGCAGGTAGATAGCTGAGCGCTTTAAGTAGTATATAATGGAGGTCCCACTGAAGGCAAGAGGCCCATTACTGATAGGTGCGATTAGATACACTTCACTTATTTAAAGCCCGATCTAACTCAAATATTAAAAGCTCCAGCGGGCTCTAGTGCGTACGGGATTTCCGAGGAAGCTCTCGGCCGGCGGGGGAGCCGCTGCCGGGCGTGTTTGCCGGCAGCCAGCCGCGCCTGGCACTGGCGTTCCCACATTTTTTGTTGTTGGGGAGGGGGGGGACGGGACGAGGAAAGGGAGGGTTATTTTGTTTAATTTCTACAACAAACATGTCCGCAGTAGTAGATACTAAAAAAAAAAAAATGTTGGGAGTGTGCGATTAGGTGACAATAATATATGTTGAATGAATAAGAGATAAGCTGCAAGGGGGGAGAGGGAAGCAGTAATTACAAACCCAATTCATTCAGCTTTTCAGGACTTTTGTTGTGGGAGCTCCATTGACGGGCTTCGAGCTGCCAGTTTTCTCACATTAAAAAGAACTGATCAGCGCCTCAGGGGGACAAGCAACACCGCTTAACTGCATAGTGATGGGGTCCTCATTTAGAGCCATTACAACAAGAAAATTAAACAGAGCCTTTGTGTGCACCAGGTTTACTTTTCAATTGCTGACAGTTTATAGCTAACTGCTCAGAGATTGAAGTTTGATTGCGGTTTGATCGCCTGCTAGTTAGCACCACCGCTATTTTAGTTTTGGTAATTAAAACCAATTTTCTGACGATGGCACGGGGAATTGCAAGAAGTTTGCTACTATTTTGCTTTTGAGGAATCAAGTTCACTTGTCAAGGATGTCCAGCGCCGAAGTGAGTGTGGGAGCTTTTTCGCTTAAAAACTTGGGGGTTGGGGGGGGTTGGGGGGTGGGGGGTGGTCGGGAAGAAAAGGGAAAAAAGAAAGCCAGAAATGGAAAATCTTGGAGTTGCAAATCTGGCAGTGCAATCGCAGAGCGGCGCGGAGCAGAGACGAGAGGAGCGGCCCGGGCCGGCGCTGGGCTGCCTTCGGCCGGCGGCAAGGGCACAGCAGGGCCGGAGGAGCCCCGGGAGCTCCCCGGGGACCAGGGGCAGCGGCCGGGACGGGGGGGGTAATGAGGTGAGTGTGGGTGTGAGTGTGAGGCAGTGAGTGTGTACAAGTGTCTGTGTGTAAGAATGTGTGTGTGCTTGTACAAGTGTGTGTACGAGTGTCTGAGTTTCTGAATGTGCAAGTCTGCTTGAGAGAGTGTTTGAGTGTGTGCAAGTATGTACAAGCGTGTATAAGTGTGCATGCCTGTATGCATGTGTGTCTGCATGCATGTGTGCATGTGTTTTTGTTTGTGTGTGCGTCTGTTCATGTACACATGCACGCGTGTGCTGTGTTCATGTGTGCACATGCACGCATGTGTGCACACGTGTGCGTGTGTGTGGATACATGTGCACGTGCGTGTGCGCCTGTGCGTGGGGAGGGAGGGGGCGCGCCGCAGCGAGCCGTAATTCTGCCTTCCCATTTGCAATGTTCGCAGGAGTTGGGCTCGGCCATTTATTGCATGGGGAGCCCCATGCCTGGAGTTTGGCTTCCCGGCAGGACGAGTGTGCGGGGCTGAGCCCTGCCGGCAGCAGGGCCGGGACGCAGCCTGCGCACGGGGCTCCTGCTGTGGAGACACTCGTCTGGGCTGGAGAAGTTTGTCCCAGAGTTTGTCCCCACAACTTGCGGGACCATGTGGATCAGGTCTTTTACAGCGTCTTTTCATTTCTTTCCTTTCTTTATTTTTTTTCTTCTTTTAGTATTTCCATTTGTTCTGTTTGCATCCCCTTTTCCACAGAAAATCAAGCCTCTCCTGCCCTTGGTTACTTTCAGCTTCAAGTAACCGAGCACTTATTTCAAGCCTGTTGTCTCCTCCAGAGAACAGGAAGGCCGAAGCCCTGGGCTGGAGGGGGGCTGAGAGGTACCCAATGGGATGGGGGGGGGCTGCCTCCCTAGTGGTTGGACAGAGCTCGGTGGGGCCAAAGCAGCAATGCTGAGGGTTGTCCAGGGGCTGTGGGACCCCAACAAGCACCAGGCGAATCATTCAGCCCTTCCAGCAGGGCTGGGCCCTGTCCCCTTATCTCCCCAAAATGCGTCCCTTCCTCCTGAGACAGGCGGGGTGTATGGGGCAGCCACAGAGCACCGGACCTGCAATGAGCGCTCTGTGAGAGCGCGAGGGGAGGCCTGGTGACCTCGGTGACCCTGTTACCCCTTGGCAGTTAGGGCTGCTGACGTCACCTGCGCTCTTTTTACAGAAAGTTGTGATTAATGGGGGGAGGCGGGGGGATCCCACTGGGCGTTGGAGAGAAGCAGGCCTCTGCACAGCCTGTAGGGTCTCCGCTGTAGCTGCCTCGGATGTGGGGACCCCTGGCCCTCCCCAGGGCTGCCAGCTGGAGCCCTCAGCCCAGCCTCCCGTCAGTCTGGCCTCCCTGCTGGCCGCGCAGGGATACGTTGCTCTGGGCCTGGGGGCACCCCAGCCAGGGGTGGGTGTGTGTCGGGAGAAGCCGCTGTCCTGTACTGCTGGCACGCCGTGCCATGATGGTTCCTTTAAGCTCCTCCAAATTGTAAAACTTGCGCGAGATGGAGAAGTAATTAATGTATTAAAACAAGCAGCGAATTCCTCAGGAGGCACCTTATCAACTCCAGCCACACTGGCTTCATCCCTCCTCGTATGCTAATGCCCCGTGACGTCACCGGCGCCAGATTGAATGTGAATCAGTTATGAAATTATTAGTTTTAGTTTAAAAAGCAATCTGGCTCTCCCACGAGTGGAGTTTGCGCTGCTGCAGGTTCTTGCTCCGTGGCCTCCCCATGCTAGGCACACTCGGTAGTTGTGGCTTCCCCGTCACACGAAACCGATATTTCTAAAGCATAACATCTGAGCTGGGGTTGAGGTAAAGACAGCCATAGATTAATTGGGTCCCGTGGCTGAGCCGGCAGTGTCTTCCTTATCGATACACACATTACACCCGAAAGCAGACACTCGGATTCCCTTCGACTTTTCAGGTAGGGAAGAGCTCCTCGGGATTTATTTCTGCTCAGACCCCACTGAGGGGGTGCTATCCTCTGCCGGTGTCGGAGAAAAAAATAACCCAGGAGTGTTTGCCTTCACTTGCGACAGAGGAAAGTGGGCTGGAAAGAGGGGAAATACATATATATATATATCGGTTTAAAATACAAAGATTCCCGTTCTTGACGTTGAGCAGGAGGTAACCCAGCGGTGGAGGGCCAGGGGCTGTGAGCGGGGAACAATGGGCATTAACACCGTTTCAGTCGCTGAGACCACTCTAATTAGATGTCTGGATCCGGCGAGATCAAATACCTGAATCTAAAACCCTGCTCTCGGGTTCTTTCGCTTGCAAATGCTTCTGAAAAACGGAGTTTGAAGCCCCCAGGCCAACCCCGCGGAGGGGCTTCGTTGCCCCTCCGGTTCCCCCCTGGGGTACGCGGGCCACCTACCGGGGGTGGCCGCGGGACAGGGGCAGCTTCGCTTCCCTCGGCTGCTGCTTTCTTGCCGGCTCCCGAGGGCTGGCTGCGCCGCTAGCATGAATTATGAATAAACTTGTAGCTCTTGCTCCTGGGGGAACGCGGGGCCGGGCTCTCGCTGTGCTCCCTACGGCCGCGGGGGGGGCTGGGCGAAGCCCCCCGGTGCGGGAGGGAGCCGGAGCCTGGCCCGGCCCCGCCGTCCGAAGAGAAGGGGAGAGAGCAAACCAAAGTTGTAACCGGCTGGGGAGTGAGTTTTCTGACTAATGAAATCCGAAATGAGTTGCGAATATCAAGTATTGTAAGATTTCTTTCCCTGCCCCCCCAGCACTGATTGGCAATACTTTTTTTTTTTCTTTTTTTTTTTTTTTTTTTTTTTTTTT
>NW_023304198.1:0-11457 GCF_011077185.1 Oxyura jamaicensis | reverse complement strand
TTTTTTTTTTCTTTTTTTTTTTTTTTTTTTTTTTTTTGTGTGTTGGTTTGAAAAGCAGGAAGAAATGTAATGAATTGAGTGCTGTCAGAGATGTCTTCTCTGTTGATGTGGTGAATGGCAGTAGCTCCCTGATCCAGTGCAGGTGCAGTAGAGCTGGGGAATAAAAGAGGGGGGCTCTCTGTTCAGTGGAAAAAGCACATTCCCTACAATAGACCACACACTGCCAGCCAGCACGGCATCAGCTCACACTCTCAGACTTTTTTCGCCTCTTTCCACAGTCCTGAGCTCACAAAATGGCTATACATTAGCACTAGTTAGGGTTTGCTTTTAATGAACAGTTGTGACTCCTTTTGACCAACATTTAAATCTGCTGTGCTCTCTCTGAAGACAGGTCTGTTTTGATCACAGGTTTTAAAAAATGGCCCGTTTCCTTCCAAGGCGGCTCATTCAGGGCCATCAGTCGCATTTGATTGGAAAAAAAAAAAAAAAAAAAAAAAAAACCCACCGATTAAAAAAATCTTTTTTAAAATTGTTTATAAAATTAAAATTTTTTTTTTTTTTTTTTTTTTTTTTTTTTTTTTTTTTTAATATATATAAAAAAATGGTGTGTGGAGGAGGAGAGACACTGTTTTTAAATGGATGAGATGGTCTAATCCTATACACGAACGCATATTAATCCTGTTTAGAGATAACCTGTCTCCTTTTTGGCTTAATATATTATCCTTACACACGGATAAAAACTTTGTGGTCCTATTAATTCGGTGCACATTGGTTTTTCTTGGCTTATTTCCGTCACTTTTTTTTTTTTTTTTTTTTTTTTTTCTCCTCTCGGCGATCTGCTCAGAGGAAGCTAGCTGGTTACACTTGGTTACTCAAGTTTTATTCGAAATTATTTCCAGAGCGGGGGCTCACTCCGCACCAAGGGGCTGATTGATTCTGCCCCTCTCTGCCTCGCCCCGTGGCGGGGAAGGCAACGAACCGGGATTTTCATGGCATCCTGGAGCAACCCCTGCGCTTGCTGATTCCTCTCGCCCCTATCCTGCAAGAAGTAGATTAAGCTCTTTTGGATATACTTGCTGATGCATTGCGCTGAGGAAAATTGCTCTGTGTTTGCTTATAAAAACCCATGTTACTGTGAAAGTTCTTTTTTTCCCCTAATCTTGGTAACAAATAGCATCAGCTTCTGGAACAGTTTGGCAAAGCCATTCTTTGCCTGAATACCGGTAAACGGGAGAAGCTGACAGCTAACCGGTTATTACCTGAGCTGCGAATAACCCCCCCTTCCCCAGCTGATAACAAAATGTGTTCGCAGCAAATGACATTAGAAAGAGCAGGCAGATTCCGCTGAGCGCCTGGAGCACGTTTTCAGGGGTCAGATCTTGTCATCCCGAGCACAAAAGAGAGGATCTTGTCTACATATAAGAGAAGAGATAATATTGATAAGTCTGCACGGGGGGGGGGGGAGGAGGAGGGAATAAAATCCTTTACACTTTCACACTTAGTTTTCGGGATGTTTCAGGCGGGTCTGCCGCTGGTTGCCCGCCGACCATCAGCTGTCAGCGCCTTATTTGCTGCCAACAAGTTGGAGCTCTCCCAGCGCCCCCCTGTCCCCGGTAGCGGGCAGATGCTAAAAGCTGGGGCTTTGCGGGGTGCTGGGGGCATAGCCCGGTGGAGAACTGATGTTAAAAGCTGGGGCTTTGCGGGCAAGCGGCTGCGGCTCCCAGCCCCTCGCTGCCCGCCCGCAGTTCCCCACTTTCTTCCCCCCGTGCTACTTGATAGCCTTTGTGTCCTATTGCTGCACACACCCATAATTAATCCTCCTGCTTACCGCTTACATCCCGTACCCAAGGGGCAACTCAAACCTATTTAGATCGCCTTGGTTGGTTGCACAAATTTACGTGGCAAATGAGTTATAAACCTAATAACTGCTTTAATAAAAAAAATAATTATTTGATTATGGCGGAGCAAATTTGCTGGAGCGAAAGGTTGCGCCTGGGTCTGCGTTTTGGTGGAGCTGAGCGAGGTTCGTCTCCGGATCCAACTCCAGCGCTTTTAAAAACATTGCCCCGAAACCAAACGAAACCAACCCCCCCCCCAAAAAAAAGCCCCCCGAATGCCCACCCTAACCCCCAGTTTACATCGACAAAAAAAAAAAAAAATCGCCCCGATTCGCCGAGCGTCGCGGAACATTTTCTGTGATATTATTAAGAAAAATTAATTTGTAAACAGCAAATCAATGTGAGGTTTGGGTGGCTTTGAATTAATTGAAAACAATCAACCCGGGGGACCATTAACTGCACATGCTGTTACCTCTCTCACTCTTTTCCCGTTAAGGACGAAGTTTGTGCGCCTCTTTCAAGTGCATTTATGCTTCTGGTTTTACAAGTAAAAGTGAGGATGTAGCAAGACCAGTCGCGCTGTCCTCTCTATACTTTTAACGCTAGCATATTGTTTGATTACTAATTCGAGTTAATATGATCTTTATGGCAACATAACAGTGGATAATTGGCCCTTTTTCTGAACAACAATGTAAATCACAATCGCTTTATTATTTAATAACGTCAAACGCTTCGTTGGATTGGCCCCGACAGAGAAGACCTTTTCTTTCTAGGCAGTGTTGTTGAGAAAGAACAATGCAGATCTAATTGTGGAGATTTCAGAAGTTGGCTCCTGTAAATGAACAGCTTAGATATGGAAGTTCCAGCAGATGTCTGCACTTTTCCCTGTGACAAACCTTGTAACCCCCCTTCCTCCCCCACTGCCCTGTCCTCCCCCCTCCCCGACTTATTGAAGATTTTTTGTTCTCACATCCTAGCAACAACCTAAATCTTCCAGCAGCAAATACACCCCTTTCCCCTGGTTGCTATACAGCCCTTCAGATGGCAGGCTTAAGCGTACACACCAAATTAGTGCTTGGCCCAAGGCGCGTTCGCCCCTCGCTCGCTGCTCGCCCCGTGCCCCCCCCGAGTCAGCGGCGGGCTGGGGGGGGGGGTCGGGTCGGCGGAGGGGAGGGCCTGGGGGGGGGGTGCTCTCTGTGCTGGGCCTCACCACCCTCCTGGCAGCCCTGCAGACGTGCCGGGGGGTTGTTTTGCAACACTTTGGAGGCGACTGCAAGCGGAAAAGGTGCCAGGGCCTGTGCGTCCGGCGGGGTGCAGGAGGGGACGGACCCCCCCCGGGGTCCCACCGTGGGCCGTCCGCACTGCTCGGGAGAGGGGGCAGGGGGGGACTGCTTGTCCCCCGGCCCGACAGACCAAAATCTTCCCGGCTCCACCGCGGCACCAGCAGCGACCCGGCTCCTGGGGGGCACGGCAGTGGGGACGGGGATCTCCCTGGGAGGGTCCGAGGGAGAAGTTGCGCGGTTCCTAGCGGAGGGAGGGCGCATCCCGGCGCGGTGGTGTCGTGTCGTCCCCCCCTTCATCCCTTGCTCTGCGCGCTGCTCCGCTTCTTGCGCTGCGCGGGATTTTCCCTTGCGCCCGAGCCTGGGCTGAACCCGGTGCGGCGGAGCTCTCTCCTCTCCCGCACCGCCGGGCAGTTCTGCCGGCAGGAGCTGACTTGGAAAACTTTGGCCGAGGGGAGCTGGCAGCGATGCGGAGCCTCTGCCCCGTCTTGTTGGCTCCCCCTGAGCGCCGAACAATGCGCGCTTTGATGCGCGCCCGGGGCTCCGCCAGCGGGAGCTGAGGGCGATGCGTATCAGCCCTCCCGCAGCCAGGGGTGTCAAGAGATGGAGGCAGAGATACCAAACACGGCATTCCCCCCCCCCCCCCCCCCCCTTTTAGTTTTGCAGTTTTGACCCAAACAAGAGGCCGGGATAACGGCAGCTAAACCCTGCTCTGCAGCAGCAAGCCCACTCCAGCCCCTTCCCGCTCTCTCCCGGCGCGTCCCCGCCGCTGCCCGGGGCAGTGGCCGTGGCCAGGTCGCAGTGGTGCGGCCCCGGTGCTGTGCCCCGGGGGGGTGGTCCCGGCCCCCCTAGCCCGGGCAGCCGGGGCTCCGCCGCCCCAAGGACTAGAGGCAGCGGCCGCAGCCCCGCCACAGCGCGATTTTTGGTTTGTTTGCTTGTTTGCAAGAACCCACCGGAGGAAGGTGGCGACAACACAGACCCGAGCACTGAAATTCCCCGAAACAGAGATCCGGGGGGCACACGGATTGCAGACCCTGCCTGCAGCCGGGGGAAGCGAACGATGAATCCCTATTGACCTTCGAGTGAAAAATCTGGATTTTTTTTTTCCAATTTGCTTGTTTGTTTGCTCAGCTCTACCCTTCCCGGCTCGTTTGCTTTGCAAACTTCGCTTCTCCCCGCTGACATCACCTGGCGGGGGGAGCGCCGCACACGCTGGGTGCTGCCCGTGGGAGCTCGGGGGCGGGTCTGCGGGGGTGCAGGGCGGGGGGGGGGGGGGGGGGGGTGGGGGGGGGGGCCCGGGGGGCCCCGGGCCCCCCCCCCCGGCCGTCGGGGCCCGGCGGGGGGCCGGGGGTTACCCCCCCCCCCGGCGGGGGGGGGGGCATTCCCCCCCCCCCCCCCCCCCAAAAAAAAAAAAAAAAAAAAGCCCGAGCGGAGGGGAGCTCTCCCGCAGCCCCCGGGGTTGCAGCGGGCCGGGCCGGGCCGAGCCGGGCCGGAGGCGGGGAGGCCTCCAGGGCTGCCACTCCCCCCCGTAATGAGCTCATTTCCATGTCTGCGCCTCCCGCAAACTGTGAGAAAATCCGCCGGGACATCCAGCGTGCCGATGCGGCCGGGGCTGCCCCGGTCTCCCCGGTGACAGCGGCCGCCCGGGAGAGCAGTGCTGGCGGGGGGGAGGTGTGTGGGGGGGAACGAAACGAAGCAAATAAAAAGCTCCGGCCGGGCTCGGCACCTCGCAGCTCGCCGCTTTCCGCGGGGGGACCCCACGCCCACGCGTGTCTTCCTTCCGAGGGGCTCCCGCATGCGGGGCGCGGGGGGAGCCCGGAGCGGGGGAAAAGGGGGCACCCGTGGGGAAGGGGCACCTGGGGAAGGGGGAAGGGAGCTCTGCAAAGCCCCACACTTATCAATAACAAGATGTATAAATATCAAAGTGAAGGAGCCCGAGTAAGTCTTTCTAGAAGCGAGGAGGAAGCTTAAGCAGCTTTCTTTAATGGTGATTTGTAGCTCTGTAAGGGGCACGGATAGCAAATACCCTGCAGGTGCATGTTGTAACACTGCCATCCGGACTTTAATGTAGATTACTCTCCAACTCGTTTGATCGGTCCTTTGAAACCCTTTACAATTGCCTGTGACGAACCGCCAGTCTCAGTTTTTTTTCTTTGAATAATGCCTTAAGGGTAAGTCCTCGGGGCTTTTAAAGATCTCCAGCACATTTTGAAAAATCATGTTAGATTTCACTTTAGAGCGTGGGTCCATGTCTCTCAACTTGGGGCTGTTAACAGGCATCTTTTAAATCATTAATCATTTAATAACCACCAACTTTACTCTAGAAGGGAGATACTCGGAGGGATCTTCTAAAGACTCCCGAACATTTGTGTTGCCGGTTTGGGATCCTGCCGGTTAACGTTTCGGAGGCGACACCCCCCCGGCCCCCCGCCCGGAGCTGCCGGGTCCCCCGTGGTCGTGGGCTCCCCGGGGAAATCCGCCTGAAGCCCTCTCCGGGAGCCGGGCACCGGGAAGCCCGAGGGCTGCGTTCCTGCAGCAAACCCCAAAGGCGAAACCCGGGAGGGGGCAGCGGGGGGAGCCCGGGGGACCCCAGTCCCCGGCCCTGCCCGGGACCCCCGCCCGTGCTGGTGCCTCCCAGCAAACAGTGAGCATTTTTGGGGGCGGCATGAGAAGGAGACACAATAAATCCTGCAGATGCTTCTACTTTCTCTGTAAATAACGTTTAACCTTTAATATTTATTTGTTACTATTAATTCCCAAAAATAATTACTGAACTCTTGGCCCTTCGACTTCCACAAGCGGCGCTTTGTTTCTATAAAATAAACTTGGGAGAATCAATCCCTCCATATCAAACCAGGGATTTGAATTAAAGGCCCATTTGGGACACTTGAGACTACAAAGGGTTACACATAAATAAATGCCACATTTGCCTATTGCAAAAGTTTTCTCTGTCCTTTCTCAGTCACAACAGGGGAGGAAAAAGCCGTCGTTTATTATCTAGCGCTGGGCAGGAGCAGCCCCTCCAGAATGTGCTCTTAGATTTGGCCGGCAGAAGAGGGACTCTTTTTTCCCCCCTCAACAGCAGCTCCTTTTGTTCTCCAGATCTCTTTCCCAATTTCAAGCTTCACTTGCAGATCCTAAGTTTGTTTGTTAATGACGCTATTACCATCTGGCTCGTCCTACTTTCCAAAAGATATAAATCTCCCCGGTTTCATTGCCTACATTATCATTTAAGTGCCACCATCGCTGGAAGAAAAATATGCTTTCAAGGCTGCGAATTCTCCCGCACGCAGCAATTCCCGGCCGCGGAGCTGCCGCCGGCCGCGGGAGGCTCCAAATGCATTTCACCTTGCAGCGGTCCTCGCAGAGGGGCCCGCCGCGATTTGAGGTTTTCGACAGAAAGTGAAGGGAGACCCCCCCTCCCCTGCCCCCGTCCTGGCGCTGGTTAATGCATCTGGCTACTTTGAACCGTTATCTGGGTGCGCGCCCGGCCGCCGGGGTTTGGGGGGGTAGGGAGGAAGATGGGTCCTGCCCAGGCTCCTGGAGGCCCTCAGCCGTCCCCGTCCCCCCCCCGTGCCCCTGCCATAAGCGCCTACTCGGTACGTGCGGATAAACCTTTCCCACAGGCGTCGTACAGTAAAGGGAAGAAAACTTTGGGCTCCTTTTAGCGCAAAGCGCTCGCAGATTTGTGTGCGTTTGGGCATAAAGGGACGGACGGGGGGAGGGCGAGCAGGGGTGGGGGAGGGAGTTGGGTCGGTTTGTGTATGGGCTCCACAATGACTCTATTTATTCGCTGCAACCAGCCTGGGCAGATTGAATAGGCGCGAGAGAGACACTCAGCCTTCCCAACGCGTGGGCTTTGTGGGACCCAGTCCCCACTAGCAGATTTGGACTGCTAATTTCCCATGCTGCGGGGCTCTCCTGCAGGAGACACGGCCGTGCTCATCAGCTCCGTCTCCCCCAAACCTCATCCACGTTTCCAGGCTCCAAACTCTTTTTGCTCGCTGCCTGGAGAAGTTGAGTGAGGGGAGAAGTTTAAAACCTTTATCCTTTCTAGGTGTCCGGGTGTCCGGCAATGCTCCTGCGGAGAAAATTTTGATTTAAATGTACGTATACACACACACACACATAATATCGTCAAGCGAGGGAAAAGCTATTCCTCTAATACGTGAAAGAAACCCGGGGATTTTTTTCCCCGAGAGATCTAATTGTTATAAACAATTACGGATGAAAAGAAAACTCACTTATTATGCGCTTGTAATGCTGTGACTGCATGGGAGAGAAAGGGGCCAAACCAGTGATTAATTAATATCGCACCGGCGTAGCTGCTTTCTTGCGGAAGGCCTTTTCCCCCTTCGCCGCTGCAGAGTTATCATTCCAGCTCGAGTCATGTGCAGCCAGGAAGGGATCTTGTTTATAAATTTATATGACGACCTTTTCTTTGTGTCTGCTCTAAAGTTGATATGGACAAATTGCAGAGGTATACAATTTAAGTAGATGCACTTTTAATCACCGATCATTAAAATGGTTATGTTAAATATACTCAATTACATGCATGACTTCACCCTAACAGTACTTTCTATTCTCCCAGCTGCTCACGTATTCCTTAACTATAGTCAGCAGAAGAAACTCGATTATGCTGAATCCATACATTTCTATGGATTTCATCAGCCTAATTAATGCTTCAGTGTGGTCCATGTGTCTGAAAGGTCCCTTTGCTATTACTTGGGTAAGGAGGCAGTGCAGGAATGCAGAGGGTCTTTCTTTCAAAGATACCCATGGGGGTCACTCTAGGACTCTAATGGCAAAGGTAGCAAGTGTTAAATAGCAGAAACATGCAGAGAAAGAGAAGGCAACGATGTAAAAGGGACATTGATACTGTAGGTATGCCCAACAGGTCAGTGATGATAATTAAAGCGCTTAAAGAAGAAAAGGTAAAAGTAAGGCTTCCACAATTCGCAGCGTGCCTGGTTAAAAGCAAACAAATCAGCCCACAGAAACGCACCTTGCTGGTCCTGGTGGAAAAGAAAAGAAAAAGAAAAAGAAAAAAAAAAAAAGTTAACATCAGATTTTTAGCCTAAATAACTACCAGGGCAGCCTCTTCTGAGAGCACCATGTTTGAATGCCCCATCTATTCTCTATTTTTCTCGTTGTGGAAATGCAACATGTCATGGAGACACCTGTTCAGCCAGGAAGAACTGGGTGCTCCCACACTGCCACATCCCGTGCACTCGCAGTGCTGGCACCAGCCGGGGGATTTTCCTGCGATCTCTGAGGTTAGTGTGCTCAAGCAGTACAGGTGCATACGGAGCTGGCAGAAGTAGATTTTCCCCAGCTTTCTTCCAAAACGAAGAAGCGATTAAAATAAATGGGATGCACTGCAGCTCTAGCACAAACAGTCAGTGGCTGCTTTTATAATGCATCTTCCCATCTCAGCATTCAGTGGGATGTCAAAGGCAAGAGTGCTGCCTACTCTTCAAGAAACATGTTAATCAATGAGAAATTCATCGAGATTTTTTTGTTTGTTTGTTTCCCACCTGTTGGGGTAGAAGACCATCTGATCAGAGCTTTCTCTGGCTGCTGGGAGACGTGAGGGGAAATCAGAGAGCATTCTCATCACCCACTGTGCTGCCAAGAAGGCGGCAGTGGAGTCCGGCTCTCTTCCCCATTCCTCCATCATGCACTCTGCAGCTCAGTTGTCCTAACTCGTGCCAGTGCCTCACTGCAGCCTTCATCCTTCAAGTGGAGAGAGAGAACAGGGAAGATTTCAGATCTATAACCAAATTATAACCTAGGAACTTTATGCTTGTCATGCTAATTTAATGACTTTTATAGTAAGTGTAGACTTTCTGTCTTTTGAAATTAGCTCTTCAAAATGCTTTGTGTAATGACAGACACTAGACATAAGAGACAAATGCACAAGCAATAGTGGGATAATAATCTGGCAAACACTGTGCCATTTAATATTAAGATGGAGAAGGAAGTGCAGTGAATCTCAGCAGAGATGTGTGTTGTTGCCTGAGGCCATCAGCCCACCACAGGCTTCAGACTGACCCGAAATGAGGGTATCCTCCATCCCTGCCCTGCCTGGCTTCACCTGGGAAAGGAGCAGATCCTGGAGGTTGAGTGCAAAATAGCATTTTGTGTTTTTACCCTCTGCTTTCTGGTGGTGTTTACAGGTGTCTGAGTACCTAAACGTCCTGATTTAGATGGGCTGGCTCTGCCTAGGCCCGGTGTTCCCTATGGGAGACGCATATGCTGCAGTCACACAGATGGCTCTGAACATGCAGATCACCTCTGTCCTTTGGAGCACTTCTGTGCTCCTGTGTTATGAGTGGTCCAGAAATCTGTCCCAGAGATGGTCTTGATAACAAAGGGCCAGGTAAGCCCAAAGCTATATGTGTACTGCAACCTGGGCAACTCACTCATTGCCTATAATTGTAAATAAGGTAAGTTCACACGACGATCGAGTAACGAGGGAACAAGAGGCCTATTTTAATCAGGTGGTTATCTTTCCTTGGTGGAGATCAGAGCTCCATCGCTCCTGGCCTTCTCATTGTGTCCCCCCTGCTGGAAATGACAGCTCCTTCAGAAATAAGCAACTTGGTCCCTGGATGGGATTTCAGCTCTTTTGCACTACACATGTACCAATTGTCATTTTACAGCTACAGCGAAACCTCTAAATTATATAAGTGTATAAACTCGGCCTCATTAAATCCCCCCTTTTGGATAGCCTCAAGGTTGGAGAGTATATTACTGTAAGCCAGAGGAGACTTAAATTATATCCAAATGGGGATTGAAACGTAGTGGTACTTAGGCACACTCCTTGTCTCAGCTACAGAGGTTTCATTTTTCCCCTTTCGAGTGTTATAATATTACAAACGCAACTGTTTCCGTATGTAAAATCAAACGATCTGAAATCCTATTTCTTGATTCAGCCTACGGGTCCCTTTGTGGTCGGGACAAAAACACAAAGATATGATCAAACACTGCAGTCTGACCAAAGAGAAATTTATCGTTCATCTGAGAGAGCTTCCTAATTTGAAGCTGAAGCCCTCCCCTTCCCAAACACATGGGGACATGCTGGGAAAGTTGTTTGCTCGCGTGCGTGCCCGTGTGCATAGCTAAACGGGGGTGTGCAGGGCAGGGTCACCCCACGGCTTAGAGCACACCCTGCCTGCGGGCTGATCCTTCCAATCAAGCCGATTAAAAAATAATAATAATAATAATGAAAGGCTCGAGTGGGAAATCCGTGCCCACAGGGCTGCCTTGCATCCTCCGGCCTTGCCTGGGGGTACGGCTGGGGCCGGGGGGCTCTGCCTGGGACCCCCCTGGGGGCAGCTGCTTGGGACTCCCCAGGCTTGGCGCTGCCAGCTCTGCCTGGTGGCACCGCGGGGGGTGGAGGGGGTGGGGAGGGGGGGAGCCTGCAGAGCCTCTGTCGAAGTCCCCTGAAGTTGGGGCCGCCGGGAGGGGGTCGCTGCTCTCCCCCCCTCCTTTCGCAGCCCTCGCAGGAGGGTCAGTGGTTTAACCAGGCGTCACCAGGACTTTGTTTTATCCCCGGCCCACTGAAGCGTGTGGCTTCCAGTGACTGATGGCCGCTGTGCTGCACAGTTGCTCTCACGGTGCGTGCTCCAGATGGGCACGGCCCGGAGGCTTGGGGGGGCAGCGCTTTGGAAAGGCCACCGGGGTTTGTTCTGGGTGTCCCCTCCCGGCCAGAACCTCAAAGTTGGGCAACTTCTTTAGCGGCGTGGGGTGGGGGGGAGTGGTGCTGCCCCCCCACCCCGACCCCCCGTCCCGCCGTCCCCACGTCCCCCCCGTCCCCCGGCGCAGGCAGCACGTTCCCGAACTCTGAAATGCCAAATCACGTTACTGCTGTGGCGGGAGGCTGCTTGCGGATCCGTGACAGCTGAGTTTTTCCTATCGATTATGTGACACTGCAGTTCATTTACACGGCTCCAAAGCTTAAAGACACGGGAGGAGCCCCCCCGGTTTAACCCGAAATCCTAACAGAAAGCGGATCAACTTTCTGGCCGCTGTTTAAACTGATAGATCGGGACTTAATTCGGAGAGACAGAAAGGGAGAGAAACGACAGCACGGATTTATCTCGCCGGGCGTCTTCGGTGCGACTTTAGAAACTGCGGCGTTGCAAACGGGGGACCGAGATGCTAACGAGCAGCAGCAGAGAGTTCGGCTCCTGGTTTTCGTATCGATTTTAGGAAGGGGGTCCCGGCTCCGGGCTCCCTTCGCGGGTGCGCGCCCCGAGGGCGCGGCTGCGTGTGGCTGCTCGAGACCTTTCGAGCTCGTCCCAGCACTTGGGGGGGGGGGGGGGGGGGGGGGG
>NW_023304197.1:0-11468 GCF_011077185.1 Oxyura jamaicensis | reverse complement strand
TTTTTTTTTTCTTTTTTTTTTTTTTTTTTTTTTTTTTGTGTGTTGGTTTGAAAAGCAGGAAGAAATGTAATGAATTGAGTGCTGTCAGAGATGTCTTCTCTGTTGATGTGGTGAATGGCAGTAGCTCCCTGATCCAGTGCAGGTGCAGTAGAGCTGGGGAATAAAAGAGGGGGGCTCTCTGTTCAGTGGAAAAAGCACATTCCCTACAATAGACCACACACTGCCAGCCAGCACGGCATCAGCTCACACTCTCAGACTTTTTTCGCCTCTTTCCACAGTCCTGAGCTCACAAAATGGCTATACATTAGCACTAGTTAGGGTTTGCTTTTAATGAACAGTTGTGACTCCTTTTGACCAACATTTAAATCTGCTGTGCTCTCTCTGAAGACAGGTCTGTTTTGATCACAGGTTTTAAAAAATGGCCCGTTTCCTTCCAAGGCGGCTCATTCAGGGCCATCAGTCGCATTTGATTGGAAAAAAAAAAAAAAAAAAAAAAAAAACCCACCGATTAAAAAAATCTTTTTTAAAATTGTTTATAAAATTAAAATTTTTTTTTTTTTTTTTTTTTTTTTTTTTTTTTTTTTTTAATATATATAAAAAAATGGTGTGTGGAGGAGGAGAGACACTGTTTTTAAATGGATGAGATGGTCTAATCCTATACACGAACGCATATTAATCCTGTTTAGAGATAACCTGTCTCCTTTTTGGCTTAATATATTATCCTTACACACGGATAAAAACTTTGTGGTCCTATTAATTCGGTGCACATTGGTTTTTCTTGGCTTATTTCCGTCACTTTTTTTTTTTTTTTTTTTTTTTTTTCTCCTCTCGGCGATCTGCTCAGAGGAAGCTAGCTGGTTACACTTGGTTACTCAAGTTTTATTCGAAATTATTTCCAGAGCGGGGGCTCACTCCGCACCAAGGGGCTGATTGATTCTGCCCCTCTCTGCCTCGCCCCGTGGCGGGGAAGGCAACGAACCGGGATTTTCATGGCATCCTGGAGCAACCCCTGCGCTTGCTGATTCCTCTCGCCCCTATCCTGCAAGAAGTAGATTAAGCTCTTTTGGATATACTTGCTGATGCATTGCGCTGAGGAAAATTGCTCTGTGTTTGCTTATAAAAACCCATGTTACTGTGAAAGTTCTTTTTTTCCCCTAATCTTGGTAACAAATAGCATCAGCTTCTGGAACAGTTTGGCAAAGCCATTCTTTGCCTGAATACCGGTAAACGGGAGAAGCTGACAGCTAACCGGTTATTACCTGAGCTGCGAATAACCCCCCCCTTCCCCAGCTGATAACAAAATGTGTTCGCAGCAAATGACATTAGAAAGAGCAGGCAGATTCCGCTGAGCGCCTGGAGCACGTTTTCAGGGGTCAGATCTTGTCATCCCGAGCACAAAAGAGAGGATCTTGTCTACATATAAGAGAAGAGATAATATTGATAAGTCTGCACGGGGGGGGGGGGGAGGAGGAGGGAATAAAATCCTTTACACTTTCACACTTAGTTTTCGGGATGTTTCAGGCGGGTCTGCCGCTGGTTGCCCGCCGACCATCAGCTGTCAGCGCCTTATTTGCTGCCAACAAGTTGGAGCTCTCCCAGCGCCCCCCTGTCCCCGGTAGCGGGCAGATGCTAAAAGCTGGGGCTTTGCGGGGTGCTGGGGGCATAGCCCGGTGGAGAACTGATGTTAAAAGCTGGGGCTTTGCGGGCAAGCGGCTGCGGCTCCCAGCCCCTCGCTGCCCGCCCGCAGTTCCCCACTTTCTTCCCCCCGTGCTACTTGATAGCCTTTGTGTCCTATTGCTGCACACACCCATAATTAATCCTCCTGCTTACCGCTTACATCCCGTACCCAAGGGGCAACTCAAACCTATTTAGATCGCCTTGGTTGGTTGCACAAATTTACGTGGCAAATGAGTTATAAACCTAATAACTGCTTTAATAAAAAAAATAATTATTTGATTATGGCGGAGCAAATTTGCTGGAGCGAAAGGTTGCGCCTGGGTCTGCGTTTTGGTGGAGCTGAGCGAGGTTCGTCTCCGGATCCAACTCCAGCGCTTTTAAAAACATTGCCCCGAAACCAAACGAAACCAACCCCCCCCCCAAAAAAAAGCCCCCCGAATGCCCACCCTAACCCCCAGTTTACATCGACAAAAAAAAAAAAAAATCGCCCCGATTCGCCGAGCGTCGCGGAACATTTTCTGTGATATTATTAAGAAAAATTAATTTGTAAACAGCAAATCAATGTGAGGTTTGGGTGGCTTTGAATTAATTGAAAACAATCAACCCGGGGGACCATTAACTGCACATGCTGTTACCTCTCTCACTCTTTTCCCGTTAAGGACGAAGTTTGTGCGCCTCTTTCAAGTGCATTTATGCTTCTGGTTTTACAAGTAAAAGTGAGGATGTAGCAAGACCAGTCGCGCTGTCCTCTCTATACTTTTAACGCTAGCATATTGTTTGATTACTAATTCGAGTTAATATGATCTTTATGGCAACATAACAGTGGATAATTGGCCCTTTTTCTGAACAACAATGTAAATCACAATCGCTTTATTATTTAATAACGTCAAACGCTTCGTTGGATTGGCCCCGACAGAGAAGACCTTTTCTTTCTAGGCAGTGTTGTTGAGAAAGAACAATGCAGATCTAATTGTGGAGATTTCAGAAGTTGGCTCCTGTAAATGAACAGCTTAGATATGGAAGTTCCAGCAGATGTCTGCACTTTTCCCTGTGACAAACCTTGTAACCCCCCTTCCTCCCCCACTGCCCTGTCCTCCCCCCTCCCCGACTTATTGAAGATTTTTTGTTCTCACATCCTAGCAACAACCTAAATCTTCCAGCAGCAAATACACCCCTTTCCCCTGGTTGCTATACAGCCCTTCAGATGGCAGGCTTAAGCGTACACACCAAATTAGTGCTTGGCCCAAGGCGCGTTCGCCCCTCGCTCGCTGCTCGCCCCGTGCCCCCCCCGAGTCAGCGGCGGGCTGGGGGGGGGGGTCGGGTCGGCGGAGGGGAGGGCCTGGGGGGGGGGTGCTCTCTGTGCTGGGCCTCACCACCCTCCTGGCAGCCCTGCAGACGTGCCGGGGGGTTGTTTTGCAACACTTTGGAGGCGACTGCAAGCGGAAAAGGTGCCAGGGCCTGTGCGTCCGGCGGGGTGCAGGAGGGGACGGACCCCCCCCGGGGTCCCACCGTGGGCCGTCCGCACTGCTCGGGAGAGGGGGCAGGGGGGGACTGCTTGTCCCCCGGCCCGACAGACCAAAATCTTCCCGGCTCCACCGCGGCACCAGCAGCGACCCGGCTCCTGGGGGGCACGGCAGTGGGGACGGGGATCTCCCTGGGAGGGTCCGAGGGAGAAGTTGCGCGGTTCCTAGCGGAGGGAGGGCGCATCCCGGCGCGGTGGTGTCGTGTCGTCCCCCCCCTTCATCCCTTGCTCTGCGCGCTGCTCCGCTTCTTGCGCTGCGCGGGATTTTCCCTTGCGCCCGAGCCTGGGCTGAACCCGGTGCGGCGGAGCTCTCTCCTCTCCCGCACCGCCGGGCAGTTCTGCCGGCAGGAGCTGACTTGGAAAACTTTGGCCGAGGGGAGCTGGCAGCGATGCGGAGCCTCTGCCCCGTCTTGTTGGCTCCCCCTGAGCGCCGAACAATGCGCGCTTTGATGCGCGCCCGGGGCTCCGCCAGCGGGAGCTGAGGGCGATGCGTATCAGCCCTCCCGCAGCCAGGGGTGTCAAGAGATGGAGGCAGAGATACCAAACACGGCATTCCCCCCCCCCCCCCCCCCCCTTTTAGTTTTGCAGTTTTGACCCAAACAAGAGGCCGGGATAACGGCAGCTAAACCCTGCTCTGCAGCAGCAAGCCCACTCCAGCCCCTTCCCGCTCTCTCCCGGCGCGTCCCCGCCGCTGCCCGGGGCAGTGGCCGTGGCCAGGTCGCAGTGGTGCGGCCCCGGTGCTGTGCCCCGGGGGGGTGGTCCCGGCCCCCCTAGCCCGGGCAGCCGGGGCTCCGCCGCCCCAAGGACTAGAGGCAGCGGCCGCAGCCCCGCCACAGCGCGATTTTTGGTTTGTTTGCTTGTTTGCAAGAACCCACCGGAGGAAGGTGGCGACAACACAGACCCGAGCACTGAAATTCCCCGAAACAGAGATCCGGGGGGGCACACGGATTGCAGACCCTGCCTGCAGCCGGGGGAAGCGAACGATGAATCCCTATTGACCTTCGAGTGAAAAATCTGGATTTTTTTTTTCCAATTTGCTTGTTTGTTTGCTCAGCTCTACCCTTCCCGGCTCGTTTGCTTTGCAAACTTCGCTTCTCCCCGCTGACATCACCTGGCGGGGGGAGCGCCGCACACGCTGGGTGCTGCCCGTGGGAGCTCGGGGGCGGGTCTGCGGGGGTGCAGGGCGGGGGGGGGGGGGGGGGGGGTGGGGGGGGGGGCCCGGGGGGCCCCGGGCCCCCCCCCCCGGCCGTCGGGGCCCGGCGGGGGGCCGGGGGTTACCCCCCCCCCCGGCGGGGGGGGGGGCATTCCCCCCCCCCCCCCCCCCCAAAAAAAAAAAAAAAAAAAAGCCCGAGCGGAGGGGAGCTCTCCCGCAGCCCCCGGGGTTGCAGCGGGCCGGGCCGGGCCGAGCCGGGCCGGAGGCGGGGAGGCCTCCAGGGCTGCCACTCCCCCCCCGTAATGAGCTCATTTCCATGTCTGCGCCTCCCGCAAACTGTGAGAAAATCCGCCGGGACATCCAGCGTGCCGATGCGGCCGGGGCTGCCCCGGTCTCCCCGGTGACAGCGGCCGCCCGGGAGAGCAGTGCTGGCGGGGGGGGAGGTGTGTGGGGGGGAACGAAACGAAGCAAATAAAAAGCTCCGGCCGGGCTCGGCACCTCGCAGCTCGCCGCTTTCCGCGGGGGGACCCCACGCCCACGCGTGTCTTCCTTCCGAGGGGCTCCCGCATGCGGGGCGCGGGGGGGAGCCCGGAGCGGGGGAAAAGGGGGCACCCGTGGGGAAGGGGCACCTGGGGAAGGGGGAAGGGAGCTCTGCAAAGCCCCACACTTATCAATAACAAGATGTATAAATATCAAAGTGAAGGAGCCCGAGTAAGTCTTTCTAGAAGCGAGGAGGAAGCTTAAGCAGCTTTCTTTAATGGTGATTTGTAGCTCTGTAAGGGGCACGGATAGCAAATACCCTGCAGGTGCATGTTGTAACACTGCCATCCGGACTTTAATGTAGATTACTCTCCAACTCGTTTGATCGGTCCTTTGAAACCCTTTACAATTGCCTGTGACGAACCGCCAGTCTCAGTTTTTTTTCTTTGAATAATGCCTTAAGGGTAAGTCCTCGGGGCTTTTAAAGATCTCCAGCACATTTTGAAAAATCATGTTAGATTTCACTTTAGAGCGTGGGTCCATGTCTCTCAACTTGGGGCTGTTAACAGGCATCTTTTAAATCATTAATCATTTAATAACCACCAACTTTACTCTAGAAGGGAGATACTCGGAGGGATCTTCTAAAGACTCCCGAACATTTGTGTTGCCGGTTTGGGATCCTGCCGGTTAACGTTTCGGAGGCGACACCCCCCCCGGCCCCCCGCCCGGAGCTGCCGGGTCCCCCGTGGTCGTGGGCTCCCCGGGGAAATCCGCCTGAAGCCCTCTCCGGGAGCCGGGCACCGGGAAGCCCGAGGGCTGCGTTCCTGCAGCAAACCCCAAAGGCGAAACCCGGGAGGGGGCAGCGGGGGGAGCCCGGGGGACCCCAGTCCCCGGCCCTGCCCGGGACCCCCGCCCGTGCTGGTGCCTCCCAGCAAACAGTGAGCATTTTTGGGGGCGGCATGAGAAGGAGACACAATAAATCCTGCAGATGCTTCTACTTTCTCTGTAAATAACGTTTAACCTTTAATATTTATTTGTTACTATTAATTCCCAAAAATAATTACTGAACTCTTGGCCCTTCGACTTCCACAAGCGGCGCTTTGTTTCTATAAAATAAACTTGGGAGAATCAATCCCTCCATATCAAACCAGGGATTTGAATTAAAGGCCCATTTGGGACACTTGAGACTACAAAGGGTTACACATAAATAAATGCCACATTTGCCTATTGCAAAAGTTTTCTCTGTCCTTTCTCAGTCACAACAGGGGAGGAAAAAGCCGTCGTTTATTATCTAGCGCTGGGCAGGAGCAGCCCCTCCAGAATGTGCTCTTAGATTTGGCCGGCAGAAGAGGGACTCTTTTTTCCCCCCTCAACAGCAGCTCCTTTTGTTCTCCAGATCTCTTTCCCAATTTCAAGCTTCACTTGCAGATCCTAAGTTTGTTTGTTAATGACGCTATTACCATCTGGCTCGTCCTACTTTCCAAAAGATATAAATCTCCCCGGTTTCATTGCCTACATTATCATTTAAGTGCCACCATCGCTGGAAGAAAAATATGCTTTCAAGGCTGCGAATTCTCCCGCACGCAGCAATTCCCGGCCGCGGAGCTGCCGCCGGCCGCGGGAGGCTCCAAATGCATTTCACCTTGCAGCGGTCCTCGCAGAGGGGCCCGCCGCGATTTGAGGTTTTCGACAGAAAGTGAAGGGAGACCCCCCCTCCCCTGCCCCCGTCCTGGCGCTGGTTAATGCATCTGGCTACTTTGAACCGTTATCTGGGTGCGCGCCCGGCCGCCGGGGTTTGGGGGGGGTAGGGAGGAAGATGGGTCCTGCCCAGGCTCCTGGAGGCCCTCAGCCGTCCCCGTCCCCCCCCCGTGCCCCTGCCATAAGCGCCTACTCGGTACGTGCGGATAAACCTTTCCCACAGGCGTCGTACAGTAAAGGGAAGAAAACTTTGGGCTCCTTTTAGCGCAAAGCGCTCGCAGATTTGTGTGCGTTTGGGCATAAAGGGACGGACGGGGGGAGGGCGAGCAGGGGTGGGGGAGGGAGTTGGGTCGGTTTGTGTATGGGCTCCACAATGACTCTATTTATTCGCTGCAACCAGCCTGGGCAGATTGAATAGGCGCGAGAGAGACACTCAGCCTTCCCAACGCGTGGGCTTTGTGGGACCCAGTCCCCACTAGCAGATTTGGACTGCTAATTTCCCATGCTGCGGGGCTCTCCTGCAGGAGACACGGCCGTGCTCATCAGCTCCGTCTCCCCCAAACCTCATCCACGTTTCCAGGCTCCAAACTCTTTTTGCTCGCTGCCTGGAGAAGTTGAGTGAGGGGAGAAGTTTAAAACCTTTATCCTTTCTAGGTGTCCGGGTGTCCGGCAATGCTCCTGCGGAGAAAATTTTGATTTAAATGTACGTATACACACACACACACATAATATCGTCAAGCGAGGGAAAAGCTATTCCTCTAATACGTGAAAGAAACCCGGGGATTTTTTTCCCCGAGAGATCTAATTGTTATAAACAATTACGGATGAAAAGAAAACTCACTTATTATGCGCTTGTAATGCTGTGACTGCATGGGAGAGAAAGGGGCCAAACCAGTGATTAATTAATATCGCACCGGCGTAGCTGCTTTCTTGCGGAAGGCCTTTTCCCCCTTCGCCGCTGCAGAGTTATCATTCCAGCTCGAGTCATGTGCAGCCAGGAAGGGATCTTGTTTATAAATTTATATGACGACCTTTTCTTTGTGTCTGCTCTAAAGTTGATATGGACAAATTGCAGAGGTATACAATTTAAGTAGATGCACTTTTAATCACCGATCATTAAAATGGTTATGTTAAATATACTCAATTACATGCATGACTTCACCCTAACAGTACTTTCTATTCTCCCAGCTGCTCACGTATTCCTTAACTATAGTCAGCAGAAGAAACTCGATTATGCTGAATCCATACATTTCTATGGATTTCATCAGCCTAATTAATGCTTCAGTGTGGTCCATGTGTCTGAAAGGTCCCTTTGCTATTACTTGGGTAAGGAGGCAGTGCAGGAATGCAGAGGGTCTTTCTTTCAAAGATACCCATGGGGGTCACTCTAGGACTCTAATGGCAAAGGTAGCAAGTGTTAAATAGCAGAAACATGCAGAGAAAGAGAAGGCAACGATGTAAAAGGGACATTGATACTGTAGGTATGCCCAACAGGTCAGTGATGATAATTAAAGCGCTTAAAGAAGAAAAGGTAAAAGTAAGGCTTCCACAATTCGCAGCGTGCCTGGTTAAAAGCAAACAAATCAGCCCACAGAAACGCACCTTGCTGGTCCTGGTGGAAAAGAAAAGAAAAAGAAAAAGAAAAAAAAAAAAAGTTAACATCAGATTTTTAGCCTAAATAACTACCAGGGCAGCCTCTTCTGAGAGCACCATGTTTGAATGCCCCATCTATTCTCTATTTTTCTCGTTGTGGAAATGCAACATGTCATGGAGACACCTGTTCAGCCAGGAAGAACTGGGTGCTCCCACACTGCCACATCCCGTGCACTCGCAGTGCTGGCACCAGCCGGGGGATTTTCCTGCGATCTCTGAGGTTAGTGTGCTCAAGCAGTACAGGTGCATACGGAGCTGGCAGAAGTAGATTTTCCCCAGCTTTCTTCCAAAACGAAGAAGCGATTAAAATAAATGGGATGCACTGCAGCTCTAGCACAAACAGTCAGTGGCTGCTTTTATAATGCATCTTCCCATCTCAGCATTCAGTGGGATGTCAAAGGCAAGAGTGCTGCCTACTCTTCAAGAAACATGTTAATCAATGAGAAATTCATCGAGATTTTTTTGTTTGTTTGTTTCCCACCTGTTGGGGTAGAAGACCATCTGATCAGAGCTTTCTCTGGCTGCTGGGAGACGTGAGGGGAAATCAGAGAGCATTCTCATCACCCACTGTGCTGCCAAGAAGGCGGCAGTGGAGTCCGGCTCTCTTCCCCATTCCTCCATCATGCACTCTGCAGCTCAGTTGTCCTAACTCGTGCCAGTGCCTCACTGCAGCCTTCATCCTTCAAGTGGAGAGAGAGAACAGGGAAGATTTCAGATCTATAACCAAATTATAACCTAGGAACTTTATGCTTGTCATGCTAATTTAATGACTTTTATAGTAAGTGTAGACTTTCTGTCTTTTGAAATTAGCTCTTCAAAATGCTTTGTGTAATGACAGACACTAGACATAAGAGACAAATGCACAAGCAATAGTGGGATAATAATCTGGCAAACACTGTGCCATTTAATATTAAGATGGAGAAGGAAGTGCAGTGAATCTCAGCAGAGATGTGTGTTGTTGCCTGAGGCCATCAGCCCACCACAGGCTTCAGACTGACCCGAAATGAGGGTATCCTCCATCCCTGCCCTGCCTGGCTTCACCTGGGAAAGGAGCAGATCCTGGAGGTTGAGTGCAAAATAGCATTTTGTGTTTTTACCCTCTGCTTTCTGGTGGTGTTTACAGGTGTCTGAGTACCTAAACGTCCTGATTTAGATGGGCTGGCTCTGCCTAGGCCCGGTGTTCCCTATGGGAGACGCATATGCTGCAGTCACACAGATGGCTCTGAACATGCAGATCACCTCTGTCCTTTGGAGCACTTCTGTGCTCCTGTGTTATGAGTGGTCCAGAAATCTGTCCCAGAGATGGTCTTGATAACAAAGGGCCAGGTAAGCCCAAAGCTATATGTGTACTGCAACCTGGGCAACTCACTCATTGCCTATAATTGTAAATAAGGTAAGTTCACACGACGATCGAGTAACGAGGGAACAAGAGGCCTATTTTAATCAGGTGGTTATCTTTCCTTGGTGGAGATCAGAGCTCCATCGCTCCTGGCCTTCTCATTGTGTCCCCCCTGCTGGAAATGACAGCTCCTTCAGAAATAAGCAACTTGGTCCCTGGATGGGATTTCAGCTCTTTTGCACTACACATGTACCAATTGTCATTTTACAGCTACAGCGAAACCTCTAAATTATATAAGTGTATAAACTCGGCCTCATTAAATCCCCCCTTTTGGATAGCCTCAAGGTTGGAGAGTATATTACTGTAAGCCAGAGGAGACTTAAATTATATCCAAATGGGGATTGAAACGTAGTGGTACTTAGGCACACTCCTTGTCTCAGCTACAGAGGTTTCATTTTTCCCCTTTCGAGTGTTATAATATTACAAACGCAACTGTTTCCGTATGTAAAATCAAACGATCTGAAATCCTATTTCTTGATTCAGCCTACGGGTCCCTTTGTGGTCGGGACAAAAACACAAAGATATGATCAAACACTGCAGTCTGACCAAAGAGAAATTTATCGTTCATCTGAGAGAGCTTCCTAATTTGAAGCTGAAGCCCTCCCCTTCCCAAACACATGGGGACATGCTGGGAAAGTTGTTTGCTCGCGTGCGTGCCCGTGTGCATAGCTAAACGGGGGTGTGCAGGGCAGGGTCACCCCACGGCTTAGAGCACACCCTGCCTGCGGGCTGATCCTTCCAATCAAGCCGATTAAAAAATAATAATAATAATAATGAAAGGCTCGAGTGGGAAATCCGTGCCCACAGGGCTGCCTTGCATCCTCCGGCCTTGCCTGGGGGTACGGCTGGGGCCGGGGGGGCTCTGCCTGGGACCCCCCTGGGGGCAGCTGCTTGGGACTCCCCAGGCTTGGCGCTGCCAGCTCTGCCTGGTGGCACCGCGGGGGGTGGAGGGGGTGGGGAGGGGGGGAGCCTGCAGAGCCTCTGTCGAAGTCCCCTGAAGTTGGGGCCGCCGGGAGGGGGTCGCTGCTCTCCCCCCCTCCTTTCGCAGCCCTCGCAGGAGGGTCAGTGGTTTAACCAGGCGTCACCAGGACTTTGTTTTATCCCCGGCCCACTGAAGCGTGTGGCTTCCAGTGACTGATGGCCGCTGTGCTGCACAGTTGCTCTCACGGTGCGTGCTCCAGATGGGCACGGCCCGGAGGCTTGGGGGGGGCAGCGCTTTGGAAAGGCCACCGGGGTTTGTTCTGGGTGTCCCCTCCCGGCCAGAACCTCAAAGTTGGGCAACTTCTTTAGCGGCGTGGGGTGGGGGGGAGTGGTGCTGCCCCCCCACCCCGACCCCCCGTCCCGCCGTCCCCACGTCCCCCCCGTCCCCCGGCGCAGGCAGCACGTTCCCGAACTCTGAAATGCCAAATCACGTTACTGCTGTGGCGGGAGGCTGCTTGCGGATCCGTGACAGCTGAGTTTTTCCTATCGATTATGTGACACTGCAGTTCATTTACACGGCTCCAAAGCTTAAAGACACGGGAGGAGCCCCCCCGGTTTAACCCGAAATCCTAACAGAAAGCGGATCAACTTTCTGGCCGCTGTTTAAACTGATAGATCGGGACTTAATTCGGAGAGACAGAAAGGGAGAGAAACGACAGCACGGATTTATCTCGCCGGGCGTCTTCGGTGCGACTTTAGAAACTGCGGCGTTGCAAACGGGGGACCGAGATGCTAACGAGCAGCAGCAGAGAGTTCGGCTCCTGGTTTTCGTATCGATTTTAGGAAGGGGGTCCCGGCTCCGGGCTCCCTTCGCGGGTGCGCGCCCCGAGGGCGCGGCTGCGTGTGGCTGCTCGAGACCTTTCGAGCTCGTCCCAGCACTTGGGGGGGGGGGGGGGGGGGGGGGG
>NW_023304196.1:0-1615 GCF_011077185.1 Oxyura jamaicensis | reverse complement strand
TTTTCTTTTCTTTTCTTTTCTTTTCTTTTCTTTTCTTTTCTTTTCTTTTCTTCTTTCTCTTTCTTTCTTTTCTCTTCATTTCTCTTCAGTTCTCTTTTACTCTTTGCTTTTTTTTTTTTTTTACTCTTCGCTTTGTTTCCCTTTTACTTTTCTTTTCACTTCTCTTCATTTTGCTTTTTCTATTCTCTCTTCTCTTTTCCCTCTTCAGTTCTCATCAGTTCTTAGGGTACGACTCACCCCAAACAAAGACAGACACAGCAGTTAAGATCCATGGAGATCTTTTGTCATCAAACTCAGATTTAAAAGAAAATCTGATCCTAAAGAGTTTGTCCCAGTTACTAACTTGTTTGTGCCCGAGGAGGGCACAGAGGACAGCGATCGCAGGTCACCCTGCAGCCCCCCAGCTGACTGCACACCAGCCTGGAGCTCTGCTCCAGCAGCAAGGCGAACGCCAGCGGAGCAGTTCTCAGCGCAAGGGGTGAGCAAACCCCTGCCTGTGCTTGGGGTGCAAAATCGAGTGCCCATGGCATTGCATGGGACCCGGCTGGAGGAGAGACCTCCGTCTTTTTACAGCACACAGAGGAACAGAAACATGCAGGAAATTAGAGCCATTAGAGAAAATTTCCGCTTTCTAAAATAGGTACTAAGGCCTGGCAGAGGCTTGGAGGTGTATATTACAGTCGCTGGAACTACCCACACGTGCATGCACACACGGTTTCAGAAGCAGGGCTTGATTTAGGCATGCTGATGAGGAAATTGAAGCTATATAAGCGGATTATTTTTAACCTGTCTGCGTTCTTTCAAAATCAGGGCAGTAGTTTTCTGGAGCTCGTCTGTCTCGTGCCACCGCTAGCCCCGGCCCCCGGGTACAAAGCAAAGTTGAGGGGCACCGAGAAACTTGGGCCGACTTTTCATCTGAGTGGAGTGAGGTTGAACATGCCTTTTTCTGACAGCTCGTCTGAAACCACAAAAATGTGCGAAGGGAAAAAAATCTGTTTCTCTTCTGCTCGGGGGCTGGCGGAAACGGGCATCACCCCCTCCGCTTCGCCTCGCTTTCAGCGCCGCCGGCTCGCCCCACATCCAGCTCCTCTCCGCGACTCCCGGTCCCACTCCGGAGTGAAACCGGCGCCGCCCCCCAGCCGCCCCCCGGTGCCCGCCGGAGCCCCCCGGTGCCGGTGCGCGGCTCTCCCCCGCCGCATCGCCCCTCGTCCCGGAGGCACTCACCTCATGTCGCCGCCGGGAGAGCTCCCCGAGGGGCTGGGGAGGCAGGGGAGGGCGGCAGGCTGGGCGGCGGGGGCCGGCTTCGCCTCCTTCCCCACGCTCCGCTGTCCGCCTTATCTCTGGCCGGAGATTTGTGAGCGTGTGCGCGCCTCTGCGTGTGTGTCTGGAGTTGTCTGGCATTTTCCATGCAGGTCACGCCTTCCCCTGCCTGCAACGGTTCCCCACATCCCCGCACGCACACACGGACCTGCCTGCGCTGAAGGTTCTCTCCTTCTTCCTCTCCTCTCCTCTCCTCTCCTCTCCTCTCCTCTCCTCTCCTCTCCTCTCCTCTCCTCTCCTCTCCTCTCCTCTCCTCTCCTCTCCTCTCCTCTCCTCTCCTCTCCTCTCCTCGCCT
>NW_023304195.1:0-43767 GCF_011077185.1 Oxyura jamaicensis | reverse complement strand
CCCCCCCCCCCCCCCTCAGCCTCACCTCAGCGCCGTGCCTCGCTCTGTGTGTGTGGGGGGAAGATAGCACCGAGCCGACATGGCACCGCCGTGCTGAGGGAAAGGGTTGTCACTTGTGCTGTGGGGGCTCCCCGAGAGCCCCCCAGCAGTGCGTGTAGCCCTAACGAGTGCCACCGGTGTGCACCAGCCCTTCTTGTGTCCGTTGAGGCGGTCCCTGTGGCCACCCACGCTGCCCTGACAAAAGCCACCAACCGTGGCTGGTCACCACAGGATGGCTCCTGGGGGGCCGCATGGCGTGGCCCACCTCTGGCAAGCCGTGTGTCAGCGGGGATCCAGCCCAGGACTGCCCGGGGTGACGGGGTGGAGGCCTGAGGGAGAGCAGGGGGCAAAGCCTCGTGGTTCCCCGTTCTGTTTCCAGGGAACCTCAAGGAGAAGTGAAATGTGTCGCGTGTGCCTTCTTCCAGCGTGCTTCACGCAGGGAGGCGGCGGAGTGGGTTAAGGGTGAAGGTAGTAAATATTATATGGAAGGCATTTAAGAAACCCATAAACCGCCCATGCCCTTGGTGAGTCTATCTCCAGCGCTCAGCACAATGCCAGGTTAACCACATCAGTGGGCGGTGAAGGCAGTGACTCCGGGAGCGATGAAGAACTGCAGCACGCAGTCGCTGGAAACACAAACAGATCCTTCAGGAAAAGGAGAGCCCGAGCTGCTGGCTGGGAGCGTGGCACTGCCCGGCCAGCACCCCGAGGGGACGGGGAACGTGGCGGGGACACAGCCCTGCTCCCTGTGTCCCTGCTCAGCCCTCGGGGCACGCCGGTCCCCAGGACACCAGAACTGTCCATGCTATGAGTGGCCCTGGAGCCACTTGTCCCCTCCGTCCAGGCTCCACCACGAGCAGGGGCTGAATTCGTCCCGTCACTCCCAGGAGGGCCAGAACTGCCTCCAGGTTTCGGTGTGCACACGCTCCGCGGCGCTGTGTGCATTTTTCCTCTTGCTCATTAAAGAAATAAGTGGGTAGGGCCGGATTACTGCCTCAAATCCTCTCCCGGGAAAGAACGATGGGAGCAGAAAGTTGGGAGTTTGGCAGAACACATGATTGCAAAGAGGATTATGCTTCGTGAAAAGAAATACATTCCTGCGCTGATAAAGGGGGGATTAAGCCAGGCCTGGACTCGATGCGGCCGTCTGGAGACAAGCCCCGGGAAAATGGCAGCCGGCAGCGCTGTGGCGAGCCGTGCTGGTGGGCACGAGGTGCGACCCAGGCTCCAGGCCTGAGGTCTGGGCTCCTGCAGCCCCACAGGGCTGGCTGCTAGTGCTGGTAACAGGTAGGCACCTCCTTCACATGGGGTGTAGGGCCCCGGGACGGGGATCCTCTGGTTGTTTTTAGATACAAGTCTAGATGCAGGGAAGTATATAACCAGGGGAATGCAGCCCGAGCCCTGCCCAATGTTTTATGTTCCTCCTGAACAAAGGAATAAAATCTGCTGGGAAGGCTGTTGGTGGAGCTGGAGGTGCCATTGCCTTGCAATTAAAGGCTCACGTGCTCATCATATCACCTTCAGGGAAGGATGAGGCACCCATCGTGGAGAGGACAAAACCTATTAAATGGCAGCATTGCCCTAAGGCCCAGAGAAGGGCCTTTCCTTCAGTCTCACTCCAGGCAGGTTTTTCTCTATGTGCAACCCATCCAAACCGCTGGAGGCCTCCAGAACTGTTCCCTTTCGTAAAACCGGGCTTTCCAGCACCCCACAAAACTTCGCCCTCTGGTAGCGCCTGTGCTGGTGTGCACAGCACTCGGCACGCCGCGAGTGCACAGAAGCAGGTTTGGAGACAGAGGAGCGATGCTGAAAAGCAGCCACTGATTTAAGTCTCTCCGTGGCCTCCGCTGGCTGCCACCTCCATGCCGGAGGAGGCGCGGCGTGCTGCGTTGTGCCAGCCCCAACCTGCCTTGGCACATACCAGCTGCAGGTGTTTTCTGTTCCCTCTCACGTCTCTGGCCACACGCTCAGCAGTTCCCCATTTTTACGCCTTCCAGGAAGAGGGGAGAAAGCTGACATTAGAAACAAAGATATCTTTGCAACCTAGCTAGTGCTGGCCTTAAAATGTTGCGTGCTTCAGATGCAGCATGGTGCCTGGGAGCGGTTTAACCCCGGTCCAGCCTCCACCAGGGCGTTCTTCCTCATGGCGGCTTGGCCCTGGTGTTTTTAGGAGATGTTTGTCTAAACTCCGAGGGGCTCGTGCATCCCCTGACTTAGACTCAAATGACTTCCCAGTCCCTTGTGCAATGCCCTGCAACGTGACCGTGTCCCTCCTGCAGGACGAATGCCCAAACATGAGACCAAAATGTGGGAGTAAAAACAGGGTTTCACTTCAGCTTTATGGCATGGCGTGACCAGCTGCGCTACCCACATTTTGGTGGTGGCAGTTACAAAGCAGAGGGAAAACAAAAGCCCCGGAGATAACCAGGTTGGGAAGGATGCCCTGTGCTCTGTGAGCCGCTTATCAAAAACGACTGGGAGGTGACTCGAGTACTTTTATATCAAGAAATACTGGAAGCACTATGGCTTTTTAATCTGGAAGGATGGAAAAGCCAGGGACAAAGTGCAGGAGCTTGGTGCCAAACCAGAGGTGCTGCAGCTGAGCGCAGGGCTGAGGCCAAAAGTCACCGGAGCCATGGTGGACTCTGAAGATACAAGCAAGGCTTCAGTCTGCCCTGCCTGCGGGCTGCTTCCCCGGCGCTGCCAGCTCCTGCCTTTCTGGATTGGAGCAGTGTGTTGGCTGTGCTCCCTGCTCAACCTGCAGCCTGCACCGGGCTGCAATCAGCTATTGTGGGTCCCAAGGGAGCTGGTAAATCCAGGTTTTTGCGGTTTTGGGAACTGTGCTGCAACCCACCTCCTGCCCTGCCAGAAAGACCCTGACCTGCCAGCTCGTGTCTCCTTCCCAGCTGCAAGTGTGATACCCCAGAATTTGGCAGACTGTCTCCATCCTCTAGAAGGTGGCCTTGTGGTTTTGCCATTTCCTTCTGACCTTCCCAAATGCTCTGCATAAAAGAGGGAGCCCGGCAGCACCGGTATCTGGGAGAGGATCTGCAGCCCACCTTCCTGCAGCAGAGGCCAGGAAAAGGCGCTGGAGGGGGTGGAGACGTGGCAGGTAGCGCTGAGAGCTGGCCGCAGCTCCATCTTCCCTTTGAAACAAATTTGTCTTTGCATCCTTCCCGGGGAAACACCTGGCTCCGGCCCGGCTCATTGTCCTCGGCTGGCCCCGCAGAGCGCCGAGCAGCTAGGGACCCTCACGAAGCTGCAGACCCCTCCAAGAGACCCCTGTCTTCCCACGAGACACCCAAACCCTCCAGAGATTGCCCGAGGAAGGAAGCAGGGCTGGCGGTGCTTGCTACCACCGTGCTGCTCGCCAGAGGCCAGCGTCGGTTAAACCTTTTGGCAGGACTCTTGGCCCTTCCCAAGGGGACAGCAACGGCGCTGGGACAAATCCCCGGCGTGCACGGGGCTGATACGGCTCTCAGCAACAGCCAGCGGTGCGGTGGGCAGCTGGAGCAAGAGCTGTTGTTGACCCAGAGCCGCCATGGGGTCAGCGCGGCAGCGTTCCCGCTATCTGGGCGGCTGCACCCCGGCACACCGCCGCTCGCCACGGCCCCGATAGCAGCTCTGCCCCCAGAGCGAGCCCGGCTGCGCTTATCTGCTGGTCGGGGCTGCGGTCCGACAGAGGCAGGCACCCGCAGGGGGGCTGCGGGGCTGGGGGCCCCCCGACAAGTGCACAAACAAGCTCAGGATGTGAGCACAATGGCCAAGGACGGGGCTTTGAAAAGCAGGGGGACGCAGCGCGGCCGTCCCGGGGCACATCAAAGGCCCTGTCTCGCGCTTGCGGCTCCCCAGCAGCCCCCGTGTTTGATCGCCGCGGGCCTGGCCCCAGCTGGCCAGGGGGCTGGAGCGGTGGGAAGCGGAAAGGGAAAAGGCAGCAGTGGGGAGAGGGCAGGCACGGGGCCGGGACACAGCCCCCAGGGTCATGGGCTCCGCATCACGGGTTTCTCATGAGCTCCCTCGGTCCCTCTTTGTTCTGGCCCTGGCTGATCCGTATCTCGAGCGCAGCACACTGCCCCTCTCTTCCCCACGACCCCTCATCTCCAGACAGGCATCTTGTTTTCCAGAGTGCTTTGTGTGCCATTTCACTTGTCGATCTGCAATTGCCACAGCTGGGAGCTTTTATTTATTTTTTTTTCCTTGCAGATTTGGTGAGCTGAGTCCCAGACAGCCGCGGAGGTGCTCAGCACCTGCCACCCCCTGCACCATCACCCCTGCATCCAGCCTGCTTGTGGGGTCCCGCTACACCCGCTGAGCCTCTCTATCAGCATCAGTCCTGTAAAAGTCCCTCCTTGTTTATTCCCGTGCTCCCAAAAGGGCCTGGGAAGGGGCTGGAAAGCCCGGGAAAGTTTCCCCTCGGATTTGCTCTGCGGTGCCTGCGCTCGCTGCTGCCTGTGGGTACCCGGCAGCGGGAGCCTGCCCGGCTGCGCCGCGGGGACGGCACAGCCACCCTGCCCAACGCAGCCCCGCAGAGATAAGGGAGCGCCTTGGCTCCGCAGATTAGACCTGCAGCTGCTCTGTTTCTCGTTTTTTTAATGCATTTATTGGCAAAAGAGGAGCCCGAAGGGGGGAAATAAAAACAACAGAGCGGGAAACAGCACCCTGTTGGGCACTGCTGGTTCTGCCGAGGAAAATTGTCCCCAAGGGGGCTGGGGAGAAGTCCCCTTGACTACAGCGCCGGGGAAGCTGCTGTAACCCGCGGCACTGGCCCCAGGAGGCTGGGAGCAGCTGAGCAGGGCCGGGCAGAGCCTTTTGTGCCTTTGTGCAGCTTTCTGATCGCAGGGCTTCTTGGCCCCCGTGGCTTTGCTGCTTCCGAAGCCATAGTCAGGGGACTTAAACGCTCCCGAAGCAGGCGCCGGCAGCTTTTTCAATCGGAGCTTTTGCTTTGTCCTGTCAACCTGCTGGAAAAGCCTCGTTTTAGGTGGGATTAATCTCTCAGAGCAATATTCGAAAGCAGAGAGGGGGGATTTTTAATTGGGGTGGGATTAGCAGGAGGAGCTTTCTGCCTGCCTGCTAATTGCCCCTTATCTGCGGCTGCGAAACCTGCTGCTGGCTGGCTGCCTGCCTGCCTGCCTGCGCTGGGGCCCAGGCGAGCCACGGGGCTTGGTGGTAGGTTTGTTTGTGGGTTTATTTGTGGGTTTATTTGCAACCTGCCTGGTCCAACGTGGTGCCTCCGACCAGGGGCCTTGCTCTGGCTCCTGGCACCCGGTATCCCCGGTGCAGGGCGCTGGCTCGGGCTGCTCTCGCCGTGCCCTCTGCACGCAGGAGCCTGCCGTGCTGTTTTCCCCGGGCATGCAAAGCCGGTCGGCACCTCAAGGGCAAATCTTTGGCTGGAGAAGGGGCGTGCTGCTGGAAAACCTGAGATAAGCAGCCCCGCTGCCCGGCCAAATTGCTGACCTTCCAGGGTGTGCTGTTCTGCCCTGCAACAGCCCTGGGCGCCTGCCCAGTGCACGTTCTCCGAGGGACGGGGTGCTGAAGGCAACTGTCTGCAGCCAGCGCAGCCTCGCCTGTCCTGCAGGCTTCCCCTGGGATGCACACATGGCAGGGCAGGACCCCGCGCGGTGGGAAAAGCTGACTTTACCCTAGGGGAAAAAAATATGTCAGCTTGTATTTTGGTCTCGACGCGGCCTGAAAGTTGAAGCAACTAAAAAAACACTCCAAAGCCAATGGAAACAACCTCCCCGCTCCCTCCCGTCTTGCCCCAGCGATGTTCTGACCTCCTGACTTTTAGTCATCCTTGGCCCGGAAAGAAATGGCCACAGGGACCGTGTCCAGCACTGGCCTCTCCTTGAGCACATCCCAGCTCAGGAATGACCCCGGGGGCTGCTGAGCCCACTTGTGGGCACAGGCACCTCCCGGGCTCCTTCCCCTGCCTCCCCTGCAGCCGGCCGGGTGCAGTTGTGGGTTTTATCAGCTGTGTGTCTCGTGAAAGTGCCCTTCTGTGCTCGTGCACGTCCCAGCTGCTCAGAGCAGCTGCTTTATTTATTACAGGGGCGGGCACCGATGCTGCGCAGCCAGCACTGCTCCCTGCTCCCAGGGGTCCTGCTCCCTGCTCGGATGCGCTGCTCCGAGCCCCGCAGGCGGGCACCCACCCCTGGTGCAGGGCAGCAGCGCCCAGGGCGAGCAGTGCCCGGCGTCCTCCTGGTCCCCAGGAGGGGCAGGGCCGCGCCACGCGCTCGCACCCACGCATCCATCCCTGCAAGTACGGGCGCATACACTCCTACGTGCGTGCGCCCACGCACCTCCGGGTGCACCCAGCCCCCCGACCCGTCTCCTCGGCGCAGGGAGCTGCCGTGCCCGCTGCGCCTGCAGGCACAAGGCGAGGATTTATGGGGCAGCCAGGAAATTCCTGCTCCCCCGCCAGCGCCGCAGCGGGTGGGTGCCAGGCTTGCCCGGCACCTGCAGAAAGCGACAGGCGGGGAAGGAAGGAAGGTGTTTGCCTTGGGTCCCGCTGCGCAGCACTCGGGATGTTTTCCACCTCCCCACGTCCGATGGAAGGAGTCCCGATGCTCACGACATGCACACGCAGCAGCGCTTTGGGGGCTGGGTGCCCGCTCCCCACTGCTGACCCGCGTGGGACAGACGGGGCAGGATGGGCAGGAGCAGCACTCCTCTTTCACAAACACGCAGTGTGTGTGTGCTGGCTCCCTGGGAGAATCGTTTGGGGTTTGAGGTGTGCCTTTTCCAAAGCCTCAGCATTTTCACCTGCAAGCTCCTCGCAAGAGGCAGACGGGTAGGAAAATAAACTCCGGACCAAAAAAAACGCCCGGAGCCCACGCACAGTGTGCTTTTACCTCGTCACTCTCAAAGTGCAAACATCAGCAGTGACGTGCAGTGTTTTAGGTGGCCGCAGGAGAAAAAAGCCCCTCTGTTTTCAAACAAGGTGCCTTTTCACATGGGGGCCGGCCGCAGGAACCCGCCGTGGTTGAGCAGCCGGCGCTGGAGCAGATGCTGGGCGCGGGGAGGAAGCAGCTCCCAGGCGTGTTGGCTGCGGCGCTTCCTCAGGATCCCCCGGCTGAGCTGGGGACCGACGCCGTCCCTTCGTCCCCTTTGAAGGTGACAAAGCCCCCGCCCGCCCTGCCGGGCCCTGCTGTTCGGCCGCTTCTGCTCAGGCCGAGCATGGCACTGCTGGACGTGGCTCTGCTGGGAGGAAAAGCAAAGAAAAAGGGAGCCCAGAGCTGCTCAGCAGAAGATGGAGCCGGGGAGGTTGGTGCCAGAGGCTGGCCAGCTTCTCCCCAGCTGCAGTGGGCTCCCCTTCCTCCTCCCGCCATCCTCCTCCTCTCCTGACAGACACATCCAGCCAGGAGACAACAAAAACGTTGGCACTGTGTATAAGGTGCCCTGGGCACCTGCTCAGGGCCACCTCTGGGGACAGGGAACCGCGGGGCAGGACCAGCACGGCCGGTGCCTCGTGGAGCACTGCTTTGGGAAGCCTGATTGAGGCTGGGGCTGGGTCGATAACCGGCCGGCGGGGCCGTGCCGTGCCTGCCCCGGGGGCACACCCCCGGGTATATTCTGCTGTGTAAGGCCCTGTGTATTATATGAAGTCATGCAGACACTTCTGGACGGATATGCACGGCTTTCCTGTGACTGCACACACGGCCAAACATTTCTCTCATTTCACCTGAGCCGAGCGCTGGGGATGGGGACACCGAGGACGGGTGCGGCGGCACCGCTGGCTGCCCCTGCGCCCCCCTTCCCTCCCCATTCTCCCCCCGGCCCCGGTGACCTTGGTGGGCAGCGTGTGCCTGCCTGAAGTGCCAGCCCCGGCTACAAATAACGCGTGGCACGGGCAAAGCACCCGAGCAAAGCAACGAGCTGACTCTGCTCTCCTACCGCAGGCATCATTTGTCTTGTTACAGATGGGGAAACTGAGGCATGGTGAGGGCCTCGACTGCAGGAGACCTGGGGGTTTGCAGGGCAACAGGAGGGGATTTCTGTTGCACGGGGACTTCTCCCCAGTGTGAAAGGATGATCTGAGGGGGGCTGCTGCTCTGCCAGGGGTCCCCACCTCCTGCCGCACAGCTCTTCTCCCTCCCAGCCCTATCTCCCAGGGACGGCTGCTCCCGCCCTGCCGGCTGCCTCCTTCCAGGGGCAATCGGTGGGGCGCACACTGCACTTATCCGCGGCCAGCCGCGGGCAGGGCTCCCCTGCGGCGCTATCAGCAGGGTGGCTGCGGCCCCAGGGCCAGGGGGACACAGCCCCATCCCTCCTGTGCTGGGGCCAGCCCCGGGGGCACAGCCACGGCCCCGCTCTGACCATTGCACGGTGATGCTCTTGGGGCCAGGGCTCTGTCCTGGTGTCCCCTGGCAGCCTGGCAGCGAGCGTGCCAATGCCAGGAGCTCCGGCGTTGCGTTGCAGCAGGGCATGCGATGGCAAATGGAGCCTCGCCTTGCCACCGGCAGGATCTGGCCCCCCGGCCTCTCGCCGTCGAGTTTCCTCTTGGCGATGCTCGTTGGGTGCGGGGGAGGCCAGGCGGGGCCGGCGCCCTGGGAAAGGCTTTCCTGTCCCTTTCTCAAATCCGGCCACCGCCACGCTTTATTTGTTTCTCTTGAGTCGCGTCCACCCTCCTGCTTCCAGCGTCTCCGTGGGGTGCTGCCGGCACGCCGGGGGGGGCTGAGCGGGGTCACCAGCTCCCCCCTAAAACCCTGGCACGGGGGTACCGGGGCTGTGTGGCTGACACAACGCAGCACAGAGCAGAGTCCTGGGCAGGAGAGCTCGGGGTGAAGATGTTTATTGCCCGTTTATGCAGAAAATGCTCAGCCTGAAGGCCGGGTGCTGGAGCAGTGCGTGTCCCTTGGTGTGCAGGATGGTGCGGGGAGCCGGCACGGATGCAGCGGGACATTTTCACTCCTTGGCGTCTCTGCCATCTGCCACACCCCTAGGCTCTGGGTGGGAGAGGAGAGCATTTCAGCCTCCTGGCAGCTCTCAGCAGGGCTCTACGAGGGACACCAGCTGGGACAAGCAGCCAAAGCCTCCTGGCCACCAGGAAGCCAGTGGCCGGTGGCACGCAGCCCCCGGGGATCAGCACAGCTGCCGGCCCCCGTGGGCTCCCCAGGAGCTGGGCCAGCTGCTCTGGCCGCAGCCCCGGGCAGTTTGAGATGGGCGGAAAACCATCCCCAAACCCCATGCAAATATTTGCATTTCCAGAGCCTTTCCAAGTATTGGGGAACGCTGACAAAGCAGCCGTGTGGGCGATGCAGACACGCCAAGAGGGGTCCGATCGTTTTTTTTTTGGGGCAGGGTTTCAAAGGTCAAGCACTTTTGTTTAAAGAAAGAAAAAGCTAACCAAGCAGAGAGGGTTTGCCAGCACAACATGCTCCCTCCAGCAGCTCCTCGGAGCACAGCACCTACCGCAATGCCCGTGGCTCTGGGTTCACTGAGCCTTAAATTGCCTGGGCCCAGTGGGGTGAATGGCTCTGCCTGGGTGCTCCATTTTCCTTCTCCACCTAAGGAATTTTTTGGCAGGAAAGGGGAATCCTGGTGCGGTCCTTAGGGGAGCTGGTCGGCCCTGCAGCATCCTGGGGCTGTGAGGAGTGCCCTGGCCAGATTTGAGGTGATGGGGCTGGCCCAAAACCTCACCTGGTCCTGTGCCAGGAGGCGGATGCTCACCTGCCTTTGGCTCCTGCCCGTCCTGCCTGCCTTTGCCTGCAGCAGCAGCCTGTGGGGAGAAGGGTGGCTGTGGGGACACGGGGGTGACGGAGCCTGGTGCAGCACCCTGTGGCTGTACCTGGCACCTCGGTGTGTGCCGCGCTCAGGTGACACAGGGGACCCAGGACATAAGCAGCGAGGAAGGTGACCGCGATGCTGCAGAGCCAGGCAGGGACCAGGAGCCGCGGGTGTGCCGTGCAGCGGGCGCCCAGCCCCACTGCTGGCCCTGGGGCTACGTGCGGCAAGGGGAACGGGCTCCGGCTTGTGCCAGCCCGGGCGGCACCGCGGGGCGTGCAACACGTGTGTGTGCACGTCAGGGCAGGGCTCTGCCTCTCCAGGCCAGGGATACGTGCGGCTCTTCCCCAGGGCGATGGGCTCAGGGGGCCGAGCACCGGGTGGGTGACGCAGGACAGCAGGACAGTCGTGACATAGCACACACAGTGACCGTCACGGACAGCAGCTGTTGCAGGAGCTGAGGTTTTCCCAGCCCCGGGCAATGCGGGTTGACAGAGGGGTGCCAGCAGTGGGGGACAGCTCCCGTGCACCCTAATGGGGTCGGGGGCACCGAAGGTCTTGAGCACAGTGCTGAGTGTGCAAGGGGTGATGGAGTGCTCGGGGCTGGGCACGCGAGGTGCAGAGAGGGCACGGGATGCATGGGGTGCGCCGTGCCCAGGGCAAGGGTGCAGGATGTGGTCAATGGGACACCCCGTGTCCCTCACCTTCACGTAGCCGTTGCAGTGAGGGCAGCGGACGATGTGTCGACAGCGGGGACGCTGGCACCTGTGCCAGCGCTGCCATCTCGCTGTGCCACAGAGCCTCTGCTCCAGCGCGTCCTCCCGAGCCCCTGGTGTGGGTGACACGATGGGGACACTGCTCTCCCCGGCCCCAGAAGCCTCACCTGGCTGGGGGAGCTCCAGGTAGGCAACGCTGAGCAGGACCAGGCTGGTGACAGCCAGGATGAAGATCACGAAGACGGCGCTGGAGATGGGGACCAGCAGCAGGACGTGCAGAGCCGGCCAGCTGCACCTGCGGCGGGAGCGAGGGGAGGTTGGGGCCGAGGGAGAGGGGGCGAGCGGGCAGTGGGGTGCCCAGGCCCAGGGGCTGCTTGGGATGGGCGGTGGGCACGGGAGAAGATGCAGCTCGGGGATGTTCGAGCTGATGCCCGGCTCTAACATCTGCAGGATGCCGACGTGGAAGGGCAGCTCTGTTGCCCTGTGTCAGCAGGACGGGGCTCGGACCGCTGCTGGGGGGCGACTTACGGGTCCAAGAGCAGCAAGCACAGGCACAGGAGGATGGTGAAGTGAAGGGGGATGAAGAGCTCCATGGCGGGCTGGGCAGCTGCGAGGCCTTGGCCAGGGCCTTGCTGGGTGGACTGCGTCCCCTTCTCCTGGCTGCAGCCCAACGACCCCATTCTGCTCCCACGGCAACCCCGGCATCCCCACGGAACCCCAACCCCACGGCAACCGCAGCGTCCTGCTCCCGCAGCAGGGTGCTGGGGACCCCATTGGGGTGCAGGTGCCACCCTGGCTCCTGCAGGACCCCCCCCGCCTGAGGGCAGAGGGAGAGGGGCTTGAAGCCATCGGAAGTCCCAGTACAAACCAGAGCTCCTCTGCCTCGGGGTGCTGGGAGGGCACCGGGATTTCACCGCGGCGCTGGCACTGACACTGGGTGCTGAGCCGCGGTGCTGAGCAGGGCTGGCCCTGCCCTCTAGCGTCACGGGAGCTGCTCCCTGCGGGACCCAGCCCTGTGCTGCCATGAGCAGGGCAGGAGCCACTGCTGGGAAGGGCAGACGGAAGGTGGCAGGCATGGTGGCACCAGGTCCCATCCAGCCACTGCCGCAGAGGGGACAGGAGGACGCACGGGGACCCCGGCACCACGGGGACCCCCACCCAAACCCATCCGTGGGGTGCCCCAAGGGGCGGGCAGGGGGTGTCATGCCATCGCAGGGCCCTGCACACCGGGTTTTGGGGACACGCAGGCGCGATAGCACGCGGACGGCCGCTCCTCCCGGCACCCGGGTCGATAACCGGGCGGCCGAGGTGTTAGCGGGGCCGGCAGGGCGCGGGGGCTCGCCAATGAGCGCCCGGAGCTGGTTAAACTTGAACGAGGCGCCGAAGCCTCCCCGAGGTCCCTGCCCTGGGGACTCTGACCCCGCGTAGGATCGGGGAGGGGAAGCGGAGGCAGGCGGTGCCGAGCAGCCCCGCAGCCGCTGGGACAGAGCCGGGGAGCAGCGGGGCAGGATGGAGCCCACCGTGGAGCTGGCAGATGACCCCAGGTGGGTTGTGGGGACCCCCCCGTGCTGCTGGGATGCTTTGCAGCCGCTTTTGGGAGCGGGATTTGGGGATAAAGGAAGGGAGGCAGGTGAGGGGCGAGGCTGGGGGACTCCATGGGGCTGGGTGTCCCCGTGTCCCTGCCAGCGCTCCCCTTCTCCGCAGGTTCCCCCGCTCGCTGGTGGAGATGCTGATAACCAACTTCAGCGTGCCGGCAGCCTGCTTCTCCCTGCCGCCCACCTCCCGGCAGCTGCTGCAGGGTAAGTGGGGGGAGCGGGAGGTGTGGGGGGACCCTCCTCATGTCCCCCTGGGGAGTGGGACGGGGATGAGGGAGGGAGGGGGATGTGGCAGGGACAAGCAGGGGGCAGCCCTAAGGAACAGGGGAGGCAAGGGGGTGCCGCTGGGGTCTCAGCTCCCACCCCAGAGCCCTGCCCAGGGGGTGGTGGTGGTGGAAGAGAGCAGCAAGGGGAGCAGCGGGTGGGTGACACGGGATGGGGGGGACCAAAGCACCAGCTCCGGCACTGCCAGATCCACCAAGGGCACAGAGAGCAGCTTCCCGTGCTGTGCCAAATGGGACCCCGAGGTGGGGGTCCTCCCACCTTGTTGCGGTGGCCCCGGAGGGGGACACATGACAGGACTCGACCGAACCCCTTTCTCGCCCCTCCCCGGCAGAGCTGGACATGGTCCAACTCTCCATCATGGGCCTGGCCACCATCCTGACGCTGGTGTCGGTCGCCATCTACGTGGAAGAGGCCATCTACCTCACCCACAAGATCCGCTGCCCCATCAAGATGAAGACCCTCCGCTGGAGCAGCTCGGCCCCCACGGTGAGCTGGGGATGGGGGCAGTGGGGGGGCAGCCCCAGGGGCACCCGAGGGGTCTGAGCCCCCACGGGGACGGGGAGCGGCTGCGTGCCATGCCCACGTCTCCCCCAGGTCGTGGCCGTGTTCAGCTGCTTCGGGCTGTGGATCCCACGCTCCATGATGGTGGTGGAGATGGCGACCACGATGTGAGTAGTGCCTGCCCCGGGGTGGTGGGGCTGGGGAGCTCACGGGACCTGAGCACCTCTGTCCCTCATCATCCTCCTCCTCCCCAGGTACTTCGCCATCTGCTTCTACCTCCTGATGCTGGTCATGGTGGAGGGCTTTGGGGGCAAGGAGGCGGTGCTCAGCACCCTGAAGGACGTGCCCATGGTGCTCAACACCGGGCCCTGCTGCTGCTGCTGCCCCTGCCTGCCCCGAATCACCATGAGCAGGTGAGGGAGGGCTGGGACAGGGGCTTCACCCCCTGCTTCTGCTGGGGCAGAGGAGAAGCCCCAGGGCAGGACCTCGGGACGCCACCAACCTCTCTCCCTGTGCCAGGAACAAGCTGCGGTTGCTGATGCTGGGGACTTTCCAGTACGCCTTCTTGAGGACGGCTGCCGTCTTCCTGGGGCTGGTGCTGTCTGCTGACGGGAACTACAACCCCGCTGATGTGAGTGCCGCGGCGCGGGGACGGGCAGGGTGACGTCTGAGGGGGGGAGCCCCACCGCAGCCCCAGCCTTGCAGCCAGCGGCTCCGGCAGCCCAGACGCATTTCCTGCCCCCCAGATCTCGGCGGAGAGCGTGGCGCTCTGGATCAACACCGTCGTCGGTGCCTCCACCCTCTTCGGGCTGTGGGCTCTGGGCATCCTCTTCCGGCAGGCCCGGCTGCATCTGGCGGAACAGAACATGCAGGCCAAGTTCACCTGCTTCCAGGTAAGCCTGAGCACATCGAGCAATACGCAGCGCAGGCTGGAGGTGGGCGAGGAGGTGCGCGGGGACAGGTGGACGAGACCCAGGTCCAGCTGCGGGTGGGGACGGCGGCCTCTCACCGGGGGTGTTGGTGGTTGCAGGTTCTCCTCGTCCTGACGGCGCTGCAGCCCGCCATCTTCAGTATCCTGGCCAACAACGGCAACATCGCCTGCTCGCCGCCCTTCTCCTCCAAGGCCAGGTCGCAGCGTAAGTCGGGAGAAGCAGGAGTAGATCACTTGCTCCTGGCCAAGCACCTCCAGCACACAGCGAGGAATGGACATGGTCAACGAAGGTGGCTTTGACCAACGCGTCTCCGTTTCTCACTTTCAGAGATGAACATGCAGCTGTTAATCCCGCAGACCTTCATCCTGGCCGTGGTGACGCGGATGTACTACCGCAAGCAGGACGACAAGCCGGGCTACCAGCCCTTCAACATCATGCCCGCCAGCAGCAACGCCAAGGTGTGAGCAGGGGGAGCACAGGAGGGTGCGAGGGGCAGAGCCCGGGGTGCTGCCCGCCCTGCACAGCCACCTCCTCCTCCTGCGGCCCTGGGAAGCTGCTGGGAGCACAGGCAGCAGAGGGGGAAAGGGTATGTCAGCGGAGGGTGACAGGGTCTGAAACCTGAAGGCCACGAGACAGAGGGAGCTGTGAAGCAGCCGTCCAGCCCCAGGGGGGGCTCTTGTCTTGCACTGAATAAAGGTAACTCTGTACGTGGGTCTCGTGTTGGTCACTGGGCTCAGATCGTGGGAGGATGGAGCCCAGGGCAGCAGAGCCATGGCGCGGGGCTCACAGGGGGCTGGGGCTGATGAGGTGCCCAGCAACCCCCAATGAAGCCCCTTCTCCCTCCAACCACTGCTAAGACGGCACGTGAGGAGGACACGATGAGCGCCGGCTGGGCTAGAGCAGCAGAAGGGACCTGGCACACAACGACTAAAATAACTTTGCATTTATTTGGCTAAACATAAAAGCCAAAAAACCAACTCCAGAACAAGACACGGGGCTGTGCACACAGGCCATACAGAGAAACCAGCACAGTGAACACGGACTGGGAAGAGCCAGCCCGAGGTGACAGGGAGAGCAGGTGATGCACAAGGCCAGGGATGGGCAGGGGATGGCAGACTGTGGGTGCTAAGGCCAGAGCTCACTGCTGGGCACCACCAGAGCTTCCTGCGACCAGCACCCTGCTGATCTCCCCCCAGCACACTAGCTCAGGCCGGTGCAATCCCAGGGAAGAGCAGAGTCAGAAAGCCAAAGCTCCCAACTCCCACTCTTCCATTTCTTTCATCCATTTCAGGGAAAAAGTACTCTTTCCCATCAAGGGGGGAAAAAAGTGACTCAGAGCTTTTTGTGGGTGGCTGCATTCAGAGTGAAACTGCTCAGCTGAAGACACACCGGTGAGCAGTTGTGAGACCGTCAGGCTTGACAGACTGCTGGCAGCAGAGCGTGACAGGACTTTCTAGGCACCAATGGTAGCATTGGGCCCGGAAATCTCCTGGTTTTGACAAACAGCAACACGCAGGCAAGCAGCAAAATACAGGACTTGGTCACCTTGTTGGACAGCCAGACCCAGCTCCTTACCCGTGGCAGGTCGGACACCCAGCCTGCCCAACAGGGAGCCCTTCTGAGCACCAAATCTTCCCTGAGGGCAGGGGGCAGGACGCAGGGTTTGTCCCAAAGTCACCGCTACTGCCAGGTGTATTCACTGCTCCAACGCCTGCCGCAGGTTACAATAAAGTCCCGACCCTCTAAAATGTCTTGACAGGACAGGGCAGCGCTGGGAATGGGGCCAGTCCTGCAATCCCGGAGGAAACAAACAAAACTAAAAAGGATAAAATAAAAAAAAAAGACTACGTTGGGATTCGAGTGTCCATTTTAATTGAAGTGCAAGGAGGGAGCAGGGATTATGGGTTACAAGAAACAGCTCTGTGATTCCAAGCTACACGTAAAACCATGTCTGGCTTCTCACCAAGTGCTCTGGGTTGTGCAGAGACACCAAGAAACACGCAGGGTCTCCACAGAACAAGCCACCATCCAAAACACACCACCGTTACCCAAAATTACAGAACACTGTTGCATAACTTGTGTTTAAAACAGCAGCAAGGCTCTGAAGCAGCCTGGCCTTTGTGATCCGCCGGGGGAAAGCGACGTGACACCCTTAGTGAGGGAAGGTGAGGAAGATAGGGAAGAGAGACCGTGGGCGATACAAAATAAGTGCTCCACCATCATAAATAAGCCAGGTGAGAAAAGGCTGGCTCGTACCAAGGGACTGTTCTTTGCTCTTACAGCTTAAAGCCAACAGCAGCCCGCCACGCTCCCAGAGCTGTGCACACCCCTGCTGAGAGAGGTCCGAGTGGCGGATGGGGAATCCCCAAAATACCCTTTCTCACACAGGCTCTGGCCTCAGCAGAAGCCCAGAGCGAAGAGGTTTTTCTCCTACGAGACTCTGCCAAGCCCTCTGGGCAGCATGACAGAGGAGCAGCAAGGTAAAAGCCAGCAAGCAGCAGCAGCAGCCTGGGATGATTCGCCTCCCTGCTGCTCCCCAAGGCCCCCATCCCGTGTGGCAGAGCTCCCTGCGGGGCTGCGAGCCCTCCTCGTCTGCTGCCAGCACTGCAGGAGCTCACGGGGGCTCAGCCCAGCAGCTCCACGCAGAGACAAACCCCAAGGGAAAAGCGAGCGGGAGCTTCACGGACAGCGAGCTGGCTGCGGGGACAGAGTGCGCCGAGCAGCTCGGGACCTGGGCACGGGGAGGGAAACTTCCCCTGGAGAGCTGCGGGCCACAAAGCTCGATGCTTACTACACACACACGACAGCAGGGAGGACTAGGACCTTTCAAATGAGCAGAGTACACGTTTAAAATCTTTAAAAGCTGCAGCACTCTCAGATGTTCTTTCCGGCCCGCCTTGAGGAGCGGAGTAAATGGGCAGGATTTGTGCACTTATTGCACAGGACAGGTAACACGGGACCGTCACCCTTCACGGGGTGCTAAAACGTGCCCCTCATCTATTCCAGCTGCACATACCAACAGGCAGCAAACTGGCTGCATGAATTCTTGTTTTGTCCTTATAGCAGCAACTTGACCAGTGTAAAGGACTGTGCCAGTCCTTAGAGCACAGCAACTGAAACACAGAGACGCGCAGAGCACAGTGCTGAGGGGCCACGTGGACGGACAAACACTTAGGACACACCAGAGACTGGGACAAGGAACCTCTCAAAGGAGCACACACGTTCATTTCCTCCCTGGGCGCTCACACACCTGAGGAAACGCACAGACAGAAAGTGCCCTGAAGCAAAGATTCATTCTCTTCTCTCCAACAGCAACTGAGGGCTCAATTTTAGCTCGAGATTTAGCAGCCCCGTTAAGATTAGCTGGAAAGGCCTTTCCCCCGCAGCCGCCTGTGCAGATTTGGAGCTGCAAATGCTGCACACCTGCAGGGTGTGCGACTATGGTGCCGCGACTCCTTCCAGGGGGTAACTCGTGCACGCGAAGCTGGCGGCCCTCTCCCCAGCACATCCTCACTGTGGCACGCCGGGAAGCTCGGCCAAGAGGCATGCCGAGCCTGCCAGGTAAGATCCTATCGGCTCCAGAGCAGCAGAGATGTCCCTATGTCCTAGCAGCCTCTCTACGCAACTGCTCCCTGCGTGGTGTTCCTGGTTGAGGAACCGAGGGGTCTTTCATTTGGCAGCGGCACGGATACTGCCTGGGGCTGGGAGGGATAAGACAGGGGAGCTGAGAGAAGGAAGGGGCAGGTGGGTCGTACCACTCTGCCTCGCCTGGAGAGCTTAACAGGGGAAAAGAAACCAGAACACGAGCCACACTCGAGTGCTATTCTTTGTGTTTTAAAAGAGTAGTTTCTTAAAATATAAAAACCATCTTTCCCCTGGAGACCACTAGAACGTAAACAATAAAAGGGGAGTCTGGGGAGAAGGGAGAGGAGGTTTGAATGTGCTTCCAGGCAGCAGCCCTCGCTAAGAGCAACGGGTGCCTCCGAGGCCCTGTGCTCACCGTCAGCCCTGTTCCTATGGCTCTCTTGCTCAGTTAGAGTTCCCCAGTGGGTCTGGACTTAGGATTCGGCGATTAGCGGGTCGCAGCAAATCCCGGCTGGCAGCTTTAATCCTCTTCATCCTCGCTGATGTCGTAGGTGACTGCAGACTCGTTCCTGGAGCGGTTGGCCGGCGAGGAAGGAGGAGTCTTAGTTGAAAAGGGCCAGCGGAAGGAGGGCGATGGGGAGCGGTCGTGCGTGGGGCTGCTGCTGGGGCTCTGCTTGGGGCTGATGGCCTGCAGCATCCGGCCCTTGCCCTCCTTCAGCATGTGTTTCTGGGATGGAAGCAGGAAGGCCGTTAGCATGGCTCAAAGAGGGATGGGAATGGACACTGCTCACAGCCCGTGCAGCATTTTGAGCTGTTGTGTCTCAATTCCTCATATAATATCAGAGCAGAAACCCAAGCACAGTGCTATAGTGCCTTTGGACACTGCATCCACTTTCACCATTACCCATTTCCAAGCACCTCTACTATGAAGTGCCTGTGACATCCGGCCAGCACCACAGGACAGCCAGGCAAAAAGCAGTCTTTTTAGACCCATCCCATCCCAGGCCCGTGACAAAGTGACTGCCAGTCTCTTTGCTCTGTGGCCTGCGGGACACAAGCTGGAGTTCACAGACCAAATCCCCTTTCCCCTTCTCCCCGGGCAGCTCCTTACCAAGGCGCCTTCTGGGCCAAACATCTCCAGGAAATTGCCAATGAACTCCCGGGACTTCTCTTCCCACTTCTGAATGAGATCAATACTCTTCTCCTCCACTTTCTGCACAAATTCCTTTGACTTCTCCTCCACATCCTTCACCCTTTTTTTCACCTTATCCACACGCTCCTGGAGGTGGTATTTCTTTTCCTGTTGAGCAAACGAAGGATCAGAATACAGCTCACCAGATCTAAGTGGCGACCACCTTTCATCTGAGTTATTACACTGAACTGTTGCTTAAGGCTCAGCACCTCCACCAGTTTTGTGACGTTTCTCCCTCACTTCAGTGATGCTTTTTCCCTAGACTAACTGGCAGACACACAGCAGGGCTGCGAGATGCTTTGTGGCAGGCCCTGGCACAGTCCGCAAAGCAAGACTAAACCCAGAGATAAGGACTATCTGAGAGCAGTGCATGGAAGAGGGAAATATTTATAAAATACACAGATTAGATTTGAGTGACCTGCTGCAGGTCTCCTTGCGTATCGTGACAGCACAAGACTTTTTGCTGGGTGTTCGTAAACAGAGACGGTTGGATGCCAAAGAGAGGCCAAGGAGCCGTTACCTCTCCTGTTTCATTTTGCATTTGATTGTATTAAAAAGGCATAGTGTCTGCGTGATAAGAAAAACGTTTACTACATAAGAAAAGCTTCCTGCCATGTATTCTGCTTCTGTGCTAACAGCCACTCAGTACAGGATCAGAGCACGTCCTTCTCCCCTAACTCCTGCAGCTCCAGAGAGGGAACAGCACAGTGAGAACAGGATCAGATTTTATCCTAACCAATGCCTCTACCTTAGGGAAGTGGCTGAGGGAAGAGGAGAGATACGAGGCACTGCAGCTGCTGCCAGGAACAACCAACACTTCACTCGATTCAACAAAACACACATTTTGCCACATGCCTCGGCCTCCAGCTCTCTCAACTGGTGAAATGTCACCGAGTAATTTCTGACAATAGAGCAGTATTAGCAAAACCCCAGCTCCTCTGGACAGGCTACTCTTCACAGTGAGAGTTTCAGCAGAGGAAGAAATCTAATTTCTACTACAAGGACACTAGGTCGGTGTAACTGTTTAGCTCTGCAGAGCTGCTACTCACTGGCATATGGCAGAAGTGTGCTACTGCTATGCAAGACACAGCTTCACACAGCTTATAGAACCATAGGATGGTTTGGGCTGGAGGAGACCTTACAGATCACCTAGTTCTAACCCCTCTGAAGGGCAGGGACACGTCCCACTAGACCAGGTGGCTCAAAGCCCTGTCCCACCTGACCTTGAACACTTCCAGGGATGGGGCATCCACAGCTTCTCTGGGCAAGAAGTTGTGGCAAGACACACTTCAACTCACATTTATGAAACTGACGTTGAGCTCTTTAGCCGTGTAGCCCCGTTGCAGGTTCCTTCTGGCATAAACATCGTAGTCCCGCACGATGCGGGTGATGATATCTGATGTTGAGATCCCCTCAGTCCTCTGAGTTGGTGCAAACATGCCTAAAGTTGGGGAAGAGGACTCAGGATAGATGTAGCAAGACATGGTAAAAAGCTGCTCTCAACTCTAACAGCAAACAGCAACTCCTGTGAACGCTCTCAGCTGTCCTCACACCATCATGACTCTGCCCTGGAATGCACAATACCTGGCTCCTCCTTTCTGGGAGCATGAGGAGGAACTAAGAAACACCTAAGCACGTCAAAAACATTTCTTACTCAAATACAAATACATTTTTCTAATGAAAAGCTCTAACCCTTCACTTTACCTGGTTTTGAACTGCTGACTACAACCCACTGCATTTAGAATAGCGTGGTGACAAGGACAGAATAAGGGGTCCCACAGTTTAGTGGGTGGAAACATGATGGCTGGGTTTTGATAGCTTAAAATAAGCTGCAGCCCCCGCTGAGTTCTACAGAAATCAGACAGAGGATCCATTCTGTAAAGTCTGTAAGATTCTCCATTTGTGAGAATCTGTACGACAAGCCATAATATTTCTCCAAAAGGTGGCTGTGAATTCAATCACAGTAACAAGGTTGTACATAAAAATTAATGCAAGGCAACCCTTGACATGGCACATGGAACAGTCTTGACCTTAGAATTAGTGCCCAGAGCTGTACTTCTTCCTGCCCTCAGAGCCTCCTGGGTCCTTGCCACTCTGCAGGGCACAACCCTGACATACATGAGCAGAGGAAAAACTACAGCAGAGAATCTGACCCAGCCTCACCTGCTTCTTTTATGTGCTTATATACATCATCGCTGCCAGCAGAAGAATAGGGGATGTCATCATGTGCGACAAAGTCGATCTGAAAATTAAGAATAATATGAGAATCAACATTTTATCTCGAGCACGCCCGTCCCCTGCTTGCTGTCACGGAGGGTAACCTTTTGCTCAACACCTCCACTCAGAGGCATGACCCAGAACTGCAAGCGCTTCCCCTTGGAAAACCAACAAAGAGCAGTCAGATTCTCACTGGCAATTGCGTATCAAACTTGCTAGCACACAACAAAAAGGAAGGGCTGGGACTAAGAACACAGCTGCTTTAAGCTCCTGAGAGAGACAGCTTGTTCACGGCCACAGGGGGAAACTAAGTGTACTGCCCAGATGCTGTTTCACTTCCCAAAGCAGTTCAACAGATGTCAGAGATTCTTTTTACTTCATCTTACCTACTGATAAAAGACTCACAATACAGCTTGCCTGGTCTCCTGCTGCGGGGAAGCTGATGTAGAATTAATCTGGCCCTGCTGAAAGCAGGGGGCTGGACCACACGACCTCCAGAAATCCCTTCCACCCAATGTTATGCTCTCCCTTTTTCATGTTTAACACCAATCTGTAACCAGCATCAACTTTTCCTGGAACACAGAAAACCCTTTTGCCCTCTCAGGCTTCTTTACCTTGTCACTATCTGCCAGCTCAACACTTCTAATCTTCCAAGAAGCCCCACCTGGCTCCCATAACCCAGCTCATTCTATATTTAAGGATCTTCAACAGAAATGGGTTGATCAGGCAGAGGTCACCCCCATGGATGAATTCTTGCTGTAAATAGCAAGCACAGACAGCAGCTAATCAAAATTCAAAGCAGATCAGATGCCGCGTATTACCCTGTGCTCTGCCAGGAATTCAGGGGTGAGCGTCCATGGTGCATTTCTCACCACTTCGTCCACATAGCGACAGTGCTGCACAGCATCGTACCGCTCGTTTTCATTCATCACCGTGAAGCCCTTGAAGTTATGGGTCAGCTCATCACTGCAGACTGAAAAAAAATCAGGCAGAGAGAAGAGTGAGACTGAGGTACTTACCCTAATACTTTGCAGAGAAAGGACCCTGCATACACCTCTGCCAAGCCAGACAATTCCAGCTGTTGAGTGGCTGGTGCTTCCAAACCTAACTTCTAGCCAAAAAGCACTAGAACCAGGGAATGGTGATAGGGCACTAAACTCTTGAGCAATGCTGAGCAGGGAGAATTGTCCATTTGCCTGGGGGATTTCTGCACGAGCTGGGGACCCACACCCTAAGCCCTCAAGGTCCCTGGAGTCTACAGTGCTCTCCAAGAAAATCAGCCAATACAGACGACAACTCTCCTGTATGAAATGGCACCTGGCAGAAACCTTCTTATTACCCTCTGGATGTCTTAGCTCAGGAAACTGTAGCCCATATGAAAAACAAAAACAAACAAACAAAAGAACACCAAAAAACTCACCTCCCTAAACTTCTAATTTCATAAATACCATAACATAGCCTAGCTCTTGGAAAACTAAAATGCAGAGCGAGTTCACAGCAAATTAAGATCCTATAATTATGTTCTATGAAAAAGTAAATGAACAACTCTTCACAATCTGCACACAATACATTGAGGAGGAAGCAGTTTCACTTGGTTATCAGGCTCAAAAGTAAACAAGGGATTACCAGTCCCAGGGTATTAATATATTTATGTTCCAGACAAACAGATGATAAAGAGCGGGTGAGATTGCTCCCAGCTTGGAGCTAACGTTCAATTGGGCTGTGGCCTCGTCTCCCTCAGTTCCTGGTGCAAGGGGAGCAGCTCACTGCCCTCTGCTGCTCACCAGCCAGAGGCAGAGAGCATGATTGCACATCTTGCTATACTAGCGCGTTAATAGTGTTACCTGAAGGTATTTTCCTGTCTGATGTACATTTATGTACATGGCTTGTCTTTCTGCCTGCAAGATTTCTGAGTTTAGAGCATTTTGAAAGTTGATTAACTGTACCAGCTTTCCTCCCTCCTCTCCCCTTCCAGACACTACTGGAGCACACACAAAACATACAGAAGTGCCACTGTAAAAATGCTTTCAGCAGTGAAACAAAACCCAAAGACATTATTAATGGTCTGTCAAAGAATCAGTTTCGTTTTGCTGCAGCAAGTTAATGACAGTTGAGAAAACTAGTTAAAGGCATTCCCAGCTCCTGACACCTCAGCATTATTACAGAGCCTGACTAGAGGTCACCTCCTGATAGACAGCATCCACAGCCTGACGTGTCTCTGGTGTCACGTATCAGAAACACGGGTGAAGGTACAGGCACAGAGGCACTGCGTGGACAGAGGCCAGCGTATTGCAGCAGCCAGAGGAAAGGGTTTCTTCTTTCCTGTTATACTTTTGAAGGAGACCTAGCTGAAACACCTCTGCTGGATCCCCTCAGGCAGTGAGCAGGGTATTCCTAGTTTCATCTCAAGGTCTTTGAATCTAATGAACAAAATTTGAACTTCTTATTGGAGAAAAGGGGCCTCCATGTGGCCACTCGCGTGCCCAAGGAACCACTGCTATCTCCATGCTCCTGGCAAGACCTTCCTGGGGTTAGCCAGAAGCAATTCCCAGCAGAAAGCTGGAGTAAGAGGGTGACTTGCAGGGCAGGAGAAGTGACCCAAAGCTCAAGCAGCCATGGGGGAACTGTTAACTGAGAGGCAGATGCTCAGCTGCCGCTAGTATATTTTCATACTCAGGGGTATCTGTCACAAACAGAGGGGCCAAGTTTGAACAGGCTGATGAGGAGTCTTTTCCTTGTGTTCTTTTGCTACAGGACTTCCTTCCGCAGACGTATCTCGCTCTTAACATACTGCAATAAGACTTTGACAACCAAGCGGGATTTGGGACAACTGCAGTGACAGCCACTAAGGCCATAAAGACAAAAACCCTGTTATGCCAGCCGTATGCACAACAGCAGAGGTTGACTGTGCTCCCATGACAGCCAAAGTCAACAAGGTCACTCCTTACCTCCCACAATGAGGTATGTGTTTGGGAAGAGGTTTTTTGCTTGCATCAAGGCCCGGGCGTGTCCAGAGTGAAACAAGTCAAATATTCCATCGGCGTAAACTCTGACAGGGCGATCCACTGTGCCAAAGAGACAGACAGACATTTGTGAAGATGCCATCCTGGAGAAGTAGCTGCTGCTCATGCATGCATATGGGGACCTTCTGAAACTCAGGGGGGAGTTGCAGGAAACTGGCAGCGCACAGAGCCATAGCCAGGAAACATTTGTGAAAAGAAATGGCTGGCTCTTTTCCTTCGCACATGGAAACAAACACAGCAGAGAACAGAGCTGAAATACAACCATGTTCAAAAACAGACTCAAAACCTACCACATCCCTTGAAGGGACACTAAGGGGAAAGCAAACTCTGAATATCTCCCTCCTGTGGAATCTAAATGTAGTATTTTTATTTATTTATTTATTTTTTGCACAGCAAGGAGACACCAGAGGGGAACTGGCCAAAATGTTTTGTAGGTGCCTGATTTCCCCTTCCAGCCAGGATGGCATCTCAAGACCTTCTCAAAATCCTCCTCTCTGCAGCCCACTGCCACAGTTACCACGTCTGGTTGAGGGATCAGGCTGTTCTGATTCCCCACCAGCATCACTGGTTCCCTACAGTCTAACGAAGTGTGTGCCTGCATCTGAAAACCCAGCTCGACTCCTCAGTGAAATGCAGATACAGTTCTGCTGAACTGCTGGCATGCACTGAAATCACGGATTAATAAGGAAGAACAAAGGCCAGCAGCCCATCTCTGCCAGGGTGTATCGTAGCTCTTCCCTGAGGTCAGCACAAAGATAAGTTGAGGTAGAGGAGCACTGCCACGTAGCAGCAGGAGACTCCCCGACTTCTGATCCCCTGGGACCACACGGGGCTCCAGCTCTCATTGCTGGTGACAGAAAGCCACATATTCTTGGTATATGACACTTGGGAACAGGCTGCTGCTCTCCAGCCCAGCTCATGCAGATTGGCTCAGGGGCACACCACAGCTGCAGCGAGGAAGGGGCAGAGAGAAGACCCAGGAGAGCCGAAACCTCACGGCTCTGGGAAGGGCTCTGACTGCATCTAGCAGTAGAACATGGGAGAGGAAGGCCTGATGTAAAGGGAAGGATGTTAAGTTCAAGCTAAGCAGAGGAGTCAGCTTGAGGACAGCCTCTTCCAGTCATTTGTCAGCAAGTCTGCTCTGTCTGAAGGTGCCAGGAGGCTCTGGAGGGCCAAGGATCTGAAAGCCTAAGACTGCAAGAGTCTTCTGTATGCCAGAAGAGAGCTGGCCCTGGCACGCCCCTTTATTAAAGCACAATTACGTACTGGGAATTGGCTGGGACATGTGTCTCTTTTCCTCTGTACCTGCAGCAGCCACAGTTGCTGAGCACAGGCATAAACAACAACAAGGAAGCATGCAGCGTATTTTAGTCTTAGCAGGCAGGAGAGCCATCGATGTTGAAATCAGAGACCTTTGTGCAGGTTCTGGAGACTTTCAGCTGGGAGACTAATGCGGACTGTGAAAAGTACTGAATTTTCAGAAACTCCTGCAGGAAATCACTGCCAGATCTCATTCTAAGCTGGCTTCTCTCTCAACATCAGCAGCAGTCAGGTAATCAGAAGTGCAGCATTTTTATTGTCTCAGGGTCTCCGTAATGGAGAGACCAAGCAAAACAGCACTGTCTGCACACAGCTTGGCAATAGAGGGCAGCCATCCTTCAGGAGGAGCCCGTCCTGCCTCTGCCTCCCCGTTGGACTCGCAAAGAGCACAGTTTCTCCGTTTGTTTTATAAAATAAAAGGACATGCTCCTGCTGTGAGGATAGCCTATTTTGATTAATGACAGTGATTTTAATTCAAATCCAGGCTAGAATGGGATACTCTGGACAAAGATGTATGTTGGTTTTACTTGACATTTCGAATTCCAAAAGAGATGACTTTTAAAGTGCCTAACTTTAAGCTGCTTCAGACAAAGTGGTACAGAAAAATGTTCAGCTCTGATAGTACTCCTTAGCTGTCAGTGGCACAGGAAGAGCTAAAATATCAATATTTATTTACCTCAGGGAGTCTTACTGACAAAGGTACAACACCTCACACACTGAGCCTCCCATTTCAGTTGGACTAGCAGACCCAATTTCACATAGGAAGAGCTATCTAATCACTAAGGCATGAATAAAGTCATGGGCTGCAAACCTGGTCTTACACAGAAGGTTGGATCAGAGTCAGATATCAAGAATCAAACCTCTCCCCCAAGCCCAACATTTATACAAACCCAGTCTGGTTCTTACTTACAAGGGGTCCCTCTCATCGCTTCTTCATACGTCACTCTGATGTATGGCTTGCTGTAGTCGATTTCCACTTCATCTGAAAATGGAGCGGGTTCCTTCAGTCCCTAAAAAGACAGAGGTGGTCAGCTGTGAGAACGCAAAGGCGAGCATGCTATGTGGCAGCAGGAAGGCAACTGCAGTGCTCTAGTCATGAAGTGACTTACTGTGTCTGCATGGTTCAGGCACGTGTACTGAAAGACTAATTAGCGTTAAACCTCAAAACAGCCCTGCAGGGCGATTAGCCTGAATTTGACAGGGAGAGCTTCAGCAAACCTCGTTGTCACGGCTGTGACTTTGCCCACCCAGGCACGACAATCACTTTGCTGTACTTGTGTGCCTGTGCTGTGGCGTGCAAATTCTAACAGCTCCTCAGTTTGAATATACAAATGAGCAAGAGAGCAATACCAACAGCAGCACAAATCCCCAAGGGACATGTGCATCATCTCCCTTTTCTGAGGCATGTGCAACAAGAGACTGACCTCGATCTGTGGCAGAACATATCCTAGCGCTGCAGGAAAACCTCTCTAATCTACTAGCCTGATCACAGCCGTTACGTTTAATCAGCAGCTGAAGTCCAGGTATCGTTTCTGGTCTCCTCTGACCGAGAACAAAACATGTGACCTTGCCATAATGGAACAAACAGCTCAACTTCCTTCTCGCAGGAAGGTGTGAGGCAGCAATGCCTTCTCTTTCCTGAGCCAGAAGGCTAGGAAACAAGCCTGCAGATTGTTAAAATAATACCTTAAAGCTGCAAAAAGCTAATCAGCAGTTTCCCCTCTGGCTTCCTGTCCCATTGCAGCGTCCTGCCACAGTACCCAGCACTGCTGCAACCAGAAAGACCGCCGCTGGTACTGTTCATGTCATCCCTTATTACAGTGCTCCAAGCGAGGTGCAGAGGAAAAGCAACCCACTGACCACTACGCTGAAGCAAACTGATGCTGCTGAAAGCTCCTTTAACAAGAGCAGCTTCGGAGGCTCTGGTACCCACGTTTCACACACCACCTCCTCTGGTGAGTCTTTATCCTTCGGTCCTCTCTCTCCTTTCCTCACTGCCATTATATCTGGGACTTGTGAATAAAACCAGACTCTTCGCAGCTTGGTTGTCACATATGTGATACAAAGCTAGGAACAGTAGCATAAAAAACTACCAAAATTAGCAGAGGATCACAGAGAAATGCTCTCAAAAGCTCCTGCCCATCTCACCCTTCCTCTGCAGCACCTACAAAGGTCAGGACACAACCAGATGTGCACAGTACAGCAGGCTAAGTATTATCTGTTTCATGTTGTTCATACAGAGATGCTTTATTTCTAACACAGGACAGACACCAAACTGAAGAGCAAGTGATTTCCATGGAATAACCCCTATGCTTCTCTTTCCTCACTGAAATATGTGGAATTTTTAAGAGAGATGGGATGGATCTTTATGAAAGTCAAGGATATTAAGGCCCGGTGGAATGAATAAGCCATGCAACAGCTCAATTGTCCACTTCCAACACTGTTAACATCTGTCAAATGTCTTGGGACAGCACTGAAATACTCCTCAAGAGCAAAACGTTATCCAAGAGGAAAGCCGTGACACATCACCAAATTTTACCAAGGACTATGACCCCAGTGTGATGTGGCAGGGACGGTAGTTGCTTCTCACACAGATAAGGAAAGGGCAACCAGAAAACACGTGATACCCAGGAGAGCTCAAGGAAAAGGAGCAGAGAGGAGCTGTAGAAAACCCATCACCACAATATCGCGGCAAGGACAAGATGCAGTCAGCTCTTCACAGTGACATTAGCTGAGACAGATGACCTTGAGAAGAGACTCCAATTTGATCTAGAAAGAAAAATACTTTCCATTTTTTTTTCTTTTTTAAACGTTCCTGAAGTACCAGCAACATAAATGCAGTTTCCTGCCACATGAGGACAATCAAAAACAGTCATCTTCCCAGTGTTGCAGACAGTGGTTTCAGCAGCTTTCTTCTGCAGGTGCTAACAAACTTCAAGCCCACCAACGGGTCCCCTGCCTTGACACAGACTTTCTGCTGGGTACACCAGTTGTTACATACTTTTTTTGGTGCATTTCTCCCTCCTGCTGGGTCACTGAGAAAAGCCACCTATGTGAAGAGCATGCTTCCTTTTGTAGCACGTGGGTATCTATCTGCATGCCTCTTCGGGGGCAGATTAAGTGACTACAGAGGCTGGACAGACCACAAAAGCAGCTTAGCAACGCTCGCTTCAGATCTAATTTAAGCCCATGTTGTAAGCATGTTATTAGCATGAGCAAGAGAAGATTTCAAACTGGCTCTACAAGAAGGATAGCTACCATCTTTTGCTTCTTTCCTCCCCCTTGTTTTCCGTCTCCACAGAAACCCCATAACATTTATCTTCCTGCTGCTAAGACTTCAGTGCCTCATCTCCAGGCACCTACAGCTCCTCTCTCTGCTTACTTACGAATGAGTGCCGGGACATTTTTGGAGGGATTCCATCCAGCTCCGTCGCCCCGTTGGGGCCGGATCCATCTTTTCTTCTCTTGCGGGAATTCAGCCTGGAGGAGGTCGGCGGCTCCATCTTGCCAAGCGCGTCCAGTGGGAACTGGGACAAACCGGAGAGGAAAAAAAAGAAAAAAAGGGAGGGGAGGGAGAGAGATTTCTCAGCTCTTCCAAAGCAAAAAAAAAAAAAAATCAGTCCACAGCAGGCACAGCGTACGGAAGGTCAGTGCAAAGACACAGCCACCTAACAAGGGGCTTAGCCAGTTGTACTTGGCATCAGCTGCCAAGGCTTGACAAACAGTGCCTGGTGGGAATACGGAGTCACTGAGTGCAACTCGGGGCTCTGCTGCAGAGGGAAGCGTGCAGCACTCAGCTGGCTGGAGAGGAACTCACCCAAGAGTTGCAGTGCAAGTTATAAATCACCAGAACAGGGCTAATTATGCTGTTTTAGCATCTGCAAGGCAAGCTAAGGATTAAGGCATGTCCAGTCCACATCCAGCCCTCCCCCAGCTCTCATTCTGATGACACCGAAGGCAAACACTTCTGCCCCTCAGTGCTGCAGCCCCCCCTTCGAGACGCCGGGTCCCCGCGCAATCCCGATGCGAGGAAGAAGCCGGTTTAAGCAGAAGGACAAGGGGAGGAGAAGGAGCGAAGGGGTGCAACCCACGGTCATAACTTTGCTAACGAGACGGCTTGCTGTTTGCTTTGCTGTTTGCATAAGACCAAGCCATGGCTCAGTGGGGACAGCTCACCTTGGGATGGCTGCCACCATCCTCCCCTCTCGTCCCCTGTCCCCACTGCAGCGGTGACTCAGCTGGGGGCGAGGCAGCTGCTGTCACCATGTTTGGGCACACGCTTACTTCTGGCACTTTATGTACCAGGCTGTAATTAGTTCAGCTGAACTGTTTCTGCGATGAATGGGCAGAGGGACGACCAGCTTGGGACAGAAATCGTGACAGCTCTCTGGCCGTGAGCGATCCTGGTGCGTGACCTGCAGTTACCGTACGCTGCTATCTTCCCAAGGGGCCCTGCAGCATTAGGAGGTACTCCACACCGCTGAAGCAGAGCTAGGGATTTATAAAAGGCGTGACAGCCAGCACTCCCTTTTCAGCTGCTGAGATGGAAAGAGGTGCTGCATTTGCAGAGCCTGTAAGCGAGCAGCAGCTAAGGCTTGTCCCTCCTGCTCACCCGACCCGCGCAGCTCCCAGCGCAGCAAGCAGCATTTCGGAGCTGCGAGCAGCGCGAGCCCTCCCTCCACCCAGGCATGATGATTACGTGCCTGCCTCTACACCCTTCTAATAAGAGCCAGGTGGAATGTAAAACTTCTCCCCACCCTTTGCAGAGGATGTGCTGGAGCACGTTAGGCGGGGCAGTGCGAGGGACGGGGACGGGCAGTGTCCCTCTGCGCAGCCTGCCCACGGGGCAAAGCTCTGCTCCTCGGCCGCCAGCAAGCCTGGGCTCTGCGAAGGGGGGCTGTGAAGAAGCAGATTTAGGGACTGGGCTTACTCGACTCCGAGCTAAGGAATGTCCCCAGGTAAGGAGTCAAACACAGTTTAATAACACATGAGCACAAGTCTCCCCTCCTAGCATCCACCAGGCAGTACCTTACGAACGGCTGCAGGGCCACGTGCAGCTGGTGTGGTGCTACCTGCAGATACGTGCCCCAGGCTGCCCTGTTAGGCCTAACGTAAGGCACTAGGAACAGAACAGAGAGTCTTTATGCGAGTGGGAAGCCAAAAAATATTGGGGAAAGACAATGGTCCTGTTGGAAACTGCCCGGTTCACCTAAAAGCAGCACGATGCTGTCTCTGGTGGGAGCAACCTTAATGCTGATGGAAAGAGTGGGGGAAAACAGCTGTAGGTTTTCTTGACTACCTGGCGGGTGGATGGCACACAAAGTGCTTTCCCTGCCATGACATTTCAGGCTAAACCATGCTGAAGGAGCCTCTGCAGAGTCTGGAGAGCTTGGCTGGGCACCTCATAAGTGACGCAGCTCTGTTAATTACTCAAATTAATGCAGAAATTAAGTGGTAATTTTACCTCTCTGGGGCTCTAAAACCTTTACCCTGTGGCTAGCGCGTTTCCGGGAACTCCTCCCAGCACCAAAGTTATTTATGAAAATAACTGGGAACAAGTTGTTTTGGAAAACAAGCCATACCTTACTGCGATAAAGCTACTGCTCTTAGAACAATTATTATTTTTTGACCCAAAGGACTAAAATAGCACCCCAAACAATTGCTTCCTAACAATGGGATGCAGCATCTGTAGCTGAGCTGAACACATGAGCACGCATCTTTGCTTCCCCAAATGACTAAAACACGGCCTGTTCTAAAATTAATTACACTTGCAGCAGATGGGGAGCGGGGAAGGAAAGAAAGCTCTGAACGCTTATTCTGATAAACTCCAAGACAAAGAACTGGCATAACCAGAAGCAACGGCCCTGTTGTAAAACATTAACACCGTCCCACTTCGCCTAACGCATCAACCTCCTGCAGGACCGAGTCCGTGCTCGACACGAGAAAGTGCTGTCTAGGAGCAAAGCTAAGAAGTGCCCTGTCAGGGAAGGCCCATGGGGTAGGTCCCAGCCCCTGTGCCACTTGACAGAACACTTGGGGCTTTGCTTCCGAAACTCATCTCTTTGGCGTGCATCCTGTATCAAAGAAGCGCCTTCCATCACCTGCCTGCTGGCTCAGCCCTAGCTGAGAGCTGCACGGGCTCTGCCAGGAGCAGCCGACTACGAAGCTCAAGGCATTTCCCACAGGAACGCAGCCACTTCTCGGAGGGGAGAAAGGACAGGCATTGAGCAGCACAAGGAAAATTAAAGACTTTTTCCCCTTGGCGCAAGATAACGACATCATCATCTGAGCTGGAATTTCACCACAGCACCTGTGGCATAAGGACAAGGTCCCAGAGTAGGTGCAGCAAATCCTGTTGCTTACCGAAGCCTTACCTCAGGGACTGCTCCTTCCCGGGCAGCACTGATGTTTTGTTTAGCCCCGAGTGTCGGCATTCGCAGTGTCGCAGGACTCTGCCTCGCATGACACCAGAGAAGCACAGCAGATATTCCCGCATCCCGAGCCCATTGATGGAACAGGGACCTGGCTCATCTGCATTCTTTGCGTTTTGAGACTCGATAGATTTCTCGAAGAATATTATGATTTGCAATTCTACGTGCAGCAGCAGGATTTCTCCTGCCGCTTCTGCTGCTTCTTCCTTGCAGATTCACACAACAAGGCAAAATATAACCCGCTACTTAAACTCAAAACACGTACGGAACAAGAGGTGGCAGCCACAACCCCGTAAGCGCTCCAGCCCCGAGCTGTTGCATTTACCAGCAGAGATGAAGGTCAGCAGGAGGCCGGCACACCGGGACACCGAGCCCTCGACCCCAGGCTCCGCAGCCTGCTCGCACGCTCCCGTCGCCCGCTGAACTCGGAAGGCGTTGTTAACACGGTCAGATGTGACTGTCATGTGCTGCTCTGCCTACAAGACGATTCCACTACACAGAAGCAAGCTATTTCTCTTCTGCTGACTCATCTGCAGGCAAATACTACTAAACTTTGCACTCTGGCAGCTGTCCGCGGTGCAGAATTGCCCTGACACATGGAAGGCACAAAGCGAGAGCCTCAGGGAAAAGGAAGAGGTCCTGTCGCCTCAGATAATTCCCCTGCCAGGCTGCGAAGCACCCAACCTACCCTGCATTCCTCAGCCATGGGGAGAACAGACTCTGTATTCTGCTCTCCATCTCCAGCCCCCAATTTATGATTAATCTCACTGGTATGCATCTCCGCGGAGATCCGCTGTAGACAGGAAGGTTCAGAAGAAGTTAATGACAAGGCTCGTCACGGACTCCTCTAGATACTGATGAAAGGCTGTTTACAAGGTGGGGGTTAACCTGTATGTAATTACTGGGAGAGATCAGGATCTCTCTTCAGTTGGTGTTTAAAAACCTTGCCCAATCTCCATGTCAATGTCGTTCACAGCCCAGCCTTTCCTGATGCCCCAGACCGAGGGCACCGGCACAGAAAGCGAGTGGAAATGGCTGAGGCCGTCCCTACACTCAGTGCCTGCTCTGCTCCAAGCCTCGAGCCCCTCACAAAGGCTCGGCGGGGTCTGACACACACAGAGCCCCGCTCACACCCCAGACACGGGCTGCTTCAGCTACGTGCAGCGTATTGCCAGTCACACGCAGATCTGGTACCAGCGCTCTGCGGTCAGTGGAAGGATGCTGGGCACCACCCGAGCCCCAAAGGCTGGAGGTGATTCTCCCTTCCGCCGCCACCGCTGAGCAGGGTGCTGTGTGATCACCGAGGCAGTGCTGCCGTGATGTATTACAAATAAAGGAATTGCTGGTAGGACCTTTTGGGTGAATTCGCAGCCCTGATGGGCACACCGTAACCCGGGGCACCGAGCGTCCCGGCATGTGACAAGGTCTCAGCTGAGGTTTGCAGCAGCAGGTGTCTGCAGCACATCGCAGGTCTGGGGCTTGCTCAGGGGCTGTTATGCACAGGGATGGGCGGTTGTTCTGCCTGACTTTTGGGTTGCTCCTCGTGTTTTTGGGTCCGCCAGCAGCACCTACTGAGAGCCGGGTGCCAGCCTCCCTCAGGAGGGCTGCCCATCGCCACCAAGCCCCCCCTGCCACCTTCAGGGCGCACCCTGGGGTAACACCGAGGCCATTACAGCCCCCCCGAGACCATTACAGCCCCCACCAAACGCTGAGCAGCTCCCACCCCACAAACGTTATTCACCCTGCGATTATTCTCCGGTAAGCATCGTGCGGGCATTCACAACACGTTTCACCACCAACCCCCCCGGGTCCCCCCTTTTCGGACCGTGCCCTGTGAGAACCCTCCCCCCCCCCCCCCCCCGGTCCCTAATTACGACCCCGTTACCCCGCCCCCCGCTGCAGCCCCCGGGGCCCTCCCGCTGCGGGTCCCGGTCCCCCCCCCGTCCCCACACACCTTCAGCAGCCGCCGCCGCCCGGTGCCGGAGCCCTGCAGCCTCCCGGTGCCGGTGCCGGTCCCGCCCCGCTGCCGCCAACGGGGCGCGGGCGGAGCCGCCGCGCAGGGCCCGGGCCGCAGGAAGGGACCGGCGGCGCCCCGGGAAACCGCGGCCCGAAGCCGCGTTCCGGGCCCGCAGCGTCCCCGCCGCCTCCCTCCGAGCCCCGGCTGCTCCTCGGCAGGGCGAGGTGCAGGGATCGGGGCACGGGTGCCGCAGGGTTTGGCCGCTGGGTGACAAAGTCAGCAGGCGGAGGGGGTGTGCGGGAGAATGCTGCGGCTCGCAGCCTTGCTATAGAAGCATGGGGAGTAAACGGTGCAAGTTGTCAGAGGGGTACTGAGGCCCAGAAGCGGCTGCAGGAGCCCTGGTGATCGCCCTAAAGGCTGACAGGGAGCAGGCTCTATTGTTCACAGCCCCTTGGTCTTTTTTCAGGGGAAACACGCTATCCATTATCCAGTGGCTGTTAGGGGTAACTGGGGTTACCAGACCTGTGTTTTGTGTCATGTCTGTGTGAAGCAGGTGTTAAAAACCGCCAGAAACAGAACACGGGCAAGGCAAAAAATCATGATTTAATCACTGTGACTTGATAAAAACGTCAAAATGAGTCTGAGGGTATATATAATCTCTTGGTGATTTTTTTTAGTGTGTTGTTTCACTGTTTCCCAAAGCTTGTGGACTCTCAGGTTCACACACAGAGTGGTGCCATTACATCTTGGCAGCTCATTTAACATGTCACAGATACAAAGAAATCAGGGAAGCCACCATCTATTTCTTGTCAGAGGTAAATTAGATGGAGCTGCTTTCAAACAAACCTATTACAGAAATAGCAATGTACTTGTTCCAGGACTGTACAACAGAAAAGTGATTCTGGAAGATGAACCATGATTTTTGACTTCTCTGCTAGGAGGTGCATGGGCAGAGTGTGTTCTGCTCTAACAGTTGGTAAGGGTGGGGTTCAGGATTCACTGCTAAATTTTAGCACTGCAAGAAACATTCATGTAGTTTAAATTGTTCAGCTATGCTTCTTCCTCAGCACAGACAGAGAACAACTCCTCCTGTCTTCTAATGGGCATTTAAGATGCATTCCAGTAGCACCCATCTCTCAGGAACCAACCTCGTCCTCTAACTTTTGGGGAGATAAGAGCTTTTGGTGCACCTTTTCTGATTTACAGCATCCTTTTCTATTGTTCCTTTCAAGGCTTGAGTCCTAACAATTTTGGTCTCCAAACATCCAACTGTGGATCCTGAAACAGTTACAGAAAGGCAAAGATTGAGAAACCACTGCAATATTGAACTGGGCACTGAGCAATGATTATTCAACATTTCCACAGGTGCCAAATTGCACAGAATCAACGAGGAGTTACAGCTAGGAGTCTGGGCACTTGGTGGGGTGTGTAGCCTACTGGCTTGAACTATTGCCCTAAGTACCTTGTCTTCTTGTCAATTAATATAATTTCATGTGAGACTTAGCCGGGATTGACAACTTAATTCTTACAGAAGTCACAGGAACAAGTCTGGATAGCCAGAATTAGAGAGAAGATTTATTAATTTAGAAAGAATCCTCAGAAAATGCTTATCTGAGAAGCACTGATGAGCAATCAAGGCTAGTGCATTTTGCAGAGTGGAGAAAAAGAACCATTGGTGGAAAAAGCAAGTGTAAACACACAGGAGAGAAACAGTAAATACACAGATTTATTATATTTCTTATAAATATTTCATTCACTTCAGAAAATTAACAAAAAAAGTTACGGAACTCTTTTACAACAAAAGTTGAGTTTGCCCTAGAAACAATGGCTATTGGCAGTATACTGTTTAGGACAAAACCAGTACACTACATAAAAACAAAGGGTGATTTAAATCAAGGAGATAATAATGTGCTTAAAGCTACATTGATATCCACAAGGGAGGAGGGACGTTGTAGTGTAACAGGTGTAGGACGTGCTTTGTAGAGCTGTATTGTGTTAGGTATTAAGGGAAGAATATGGTGCTTTTGTGTGTGTTAGCAAAAACACTCTAAAGTATTCCTCCCCACCTTTGTCCTTTTGTGCAATCTTTACCATCTTCAATAGTAGAAGCAGCCAAATGCAGCTACCACACAAAAGAGGCTGTCCTGGGGAAAACAGAAAGGCTCTGCATTAGTAAAGGCAAACTCTTTGCTGGCGTAACTGAAAAGGCTAGCCTGAGGGAACGCTTGGACCAGAGCACTAAAAATAGTTAGAGCCTTATACTGTCAAGTCCTTCAAATTTTCATCTTTTTAGTCACATATTTACTTCAGGTGTGGTGTAACCCAGGTCAGTGAGTCTGAATGCCAGAAGTGCCTCAGTTTTCTCCAGCCGCACACCCAAAGGTGTGTAGGTGTCATTTCTGTGTGTACCTAGAAGTGTTTCAGTGTCATCAGAACTGAATAACTTGACCCTTGTCCTGCCTTCACCTCTCCCAAAGCCAAGTATAACCCTGGGCTCCACTCACAGGGCGTTCTTACAGCACCCCTGCTGTTTCAGGATCCACAAGCACTGTGGGAATGGCTCCCAGTGACTTCTCAACTGCAGCTCAGTGAAGAGACAACGATGACCCAGAAACAATGTAAAGCATGAAAAATTTCCGCTGCAGTGGCCAAACCCAAATCCAGGTGAATGTCCTCACCAAAGAGCAATCAGTGCTCCTGCCTGTTAACTGTAGCTCACGAAAAGGACATTCTCCTTCCTGAACGCCCCGTAGGCTGTTGCCTTTGACAGCAGAGAGTCTGAAGCCCTTCACAGGGAATTTAAACTGGGAAACGCTCTGTGGAGTCAGGACAGTAAAGAAGGAGGTTTTAAAATAAAATATTGACTTTTGCTCAGCCCTGAATTCCAGCGGTACTTCTGGATAGCAGCTTGGCAAAGCATGTAAAAAAAAATAAAAATACTTCATCTCTTGTGCTTCCTCTCCCTACCTGTAAGACAGCGCAATTTAAACGACTTTTGTACAACATTGTATGATCTACTCAAGAAACAAGTTTTACCGTGTTGGATATTACGTCTATTTCATGAATTTGTGAATGAGACTGTAAATCACACTGTTTTGATTTGGCTTTGGTTCCTTCCAAAGGGACTAGTCGTTGCTTTTGCCTGCTTCACATTTTGAAGTTACTCTGCCTGTCATACGAGTAGCAGCTTTACGTTTCCCATGGTAAAACAGTCAATACTTACATTAACGAAAACATCATGAGCATAGCTGTCAGTGTCAGCATCCCAGAAACACCGCGCAGCCATACTAGACAAAGGAGAAAGCACAGCCATTACCTCACAAAGTTAGGTGTAAAGAACTAAGTGATCACACTTTCCCTCAAAAAACAAACTAAGCTTCCTTTAAGGATAAAGGAAACTGGACGCGTTCCCCTGAATCCTGAGCACTGCTGAATTCCACCACATGCTGTAATCCCCTTTGTATGTTGATCAAGGTGCATCTTCAAACTCCTTAACTATAAATTCTGCCAGCTCCGCTGTGCGGCAGAGCTTGCAGCCTCCTTGCTTTTGTGCTTAAGAACCTTCTGACTTCTGATGTATGCGTATCAGTGGCTAATTTAACTGATTTGTTCTCATCCTTCACCTCCCGTGCCCTCCTGATGCATACTACCAATTTATTTATAGGGAGCTATCGTATTCCTTGGCAGCCTTCACATTACTAGAACCAAGCTGAACTCTTCCAGCCCTTTCATATCTTTGCTGTCTGTTCCCTGAGAATTCTGGCAGACTTTTTCTACATCTGCTTTACTTTGAAGACAAGCAACTAGACTGTCAGAGGATATTCTGGATGAGACCTCAGTGCTGCCTTGTTTAATGTCACTGACACTCTCTTCTCTCCTGCAAATGCCCAGCTCACTACTTTCCCCAGTCAGTCTCAACTGACAGGATTCCTGTTTGCTTCACTGATCTTCTGCTGGAGTACCAAGCACAATACTAATGCGAAGCCCGGCGTGTAAGGCACATAAACCTTGTGGGCTGTTCCTTTTTGTTTTCTCCTTACCCAGCAGCGATGGAAAGCTACAGCCCACCACAGCAGCAAAGAGGAATTCTTTTGTCTGATTGCAGGCCTTGGGAGCTGGATTTCCAAGTGCTCAGCACCCCCGGTCTGGGCTAGATTCCCATAACAGTATTGCAGGAGGATTATAGGAATTTGAACCACTGAAAAATACTTATTTGGGGGGATTAAATGCAAATGAAGTACTTATGGAAATCTGGCTTTAGGCACAAGTGAGTTACCATGGCTCTTGTGCTCCAGCAGGGCCCTGAGAATAGACTGGATGTATGCTTCAGTTCATCATGAATACAATATAAAATGGCTTTTCTGCAACACACCTCACAAATGCTTTTCAGCATTTCAGCTTGTTAACACCCATCACACAGCCAATTATCACCAGTCAACTGACTAGTAATTCCATCAGCCACAGTCCAAGCCTGTTAAGCTTGCTGCTTAAGAGAAAAGAAAGTGCCTTACATTTTAGTACAGGCAGAGACATCTTAGAATCCAGAAAAGTTAGAAGGAGCTCCCAAAGGAGAAGAGAAAAAGATAAAACAAAAATCATATAAATACAATTAGAAAATGCAAAACTTACTTCACTCCTTCTCCCCTCTGCTCTCCAATCACAACCTGCACCACCATTTTGTACCTGTCAAATCCCTCCTCTGGGAAAAGAAAAAAAACAAAAGAAAGGGAGAGCAACTTCAAATGCCGTGTTTGCTTAAGATAGGAGCCCAAAACAGGACACATCAAGAGAAAGATTTCTAGTTACAAAGCAGCGTCCGGTACAAATCAAAAGCACATACAACTGGTGGAGCAAACTGCCTTGTCACTTCACTCTCCTAGGTACGGCCTACCAGTCTCACTGGACTCAAAGAATGAAGAGGGTATTTGATATCTGTCAAAAGACGCATCTAAATCCGAAGATATCCCTGAGCAGCCCTCCTATATGCAAGCATTCCAGTTCTACAGTGTTCAAGAAGTGAACACACGGTGAGAATGTAAATAAGGCTGCTGGTAGGCAAAATCCAATTTAATAGAACTGGCTTATTTTAAAGCTGTTCTGATGCAATGGTATTTTAGAGATTTTTCTGCCACATAGGTGTTTCCTTTGCTTCTGAACTGAGATAAAACATCACAAAAAAAGCTTAGGCCAGGTCTAGGTTGTGTGTCTGCAAAAATATGTGATTGCTTCACAATAGAAAAGGGATACCTCTGGGGCAGAGGCCAGACCCAATCAGGCTATGAGAAGGTTCCAGAATTCAAACCAGAACAAGCATGCTTTAAAGGAAATATTAACCCTAATGCCTGTATCTTCAATAAAGCAACATAAGGAAAGACTCTAGTGCCTGTTTCATCTGCAAGATTGAACATTACATGCTGGGTCTGGTAACATCCACTGTGTCAATGCTTATCAGAGATGTCAGCCGATACAACGGCCACACTGGGCCAGTCTTGCTTCAGGCTACTGTGACTGTGCTTACAGATTGCTGAAGACTAACCCTGTGCATATTAGCTTGGCAGCAACACGTGCTGGGACTACAGCTACTGCTGCTTTTAAAGCAGATGTGTAACTGGGAGAAGCATAAAGCCACAGTGCCTGCTGAGGGTGATGGCATTTCTGCACAGCCACTGCTCATCAGCCCAGCAGATGGAGCACCAGCCTGTCCCAAGGACTGAGGGAAGAAGTGACCACACCAACTCACACCTACCTACTTTTTCCAGCTTGGAGCACAGGAAACACCTGCTGGATCTTGCACTCAAAAATGTTGGAGAGTATCTTGTGCAGCAGCACCACCACTCTTCCAGTGCTGTATTCACATCCCTCCCCGGCCAACCGTGCGCCTAGCTCACCCTTCACTGCTCCCACCTGGCCTTGTGCCCATCTCAGGAACACGTACACACACACACACAAAAAAAAGGAGGAACACTTCTGTTTGTTGAAGCAAGAAGCAATCGTTCCTCCTTCTTTCTAACGAAGCTTCTTTCCCTTACAGCCCTGCAAGGCTGACATCCCACACCAACCAGTCCATATGAAAACAAAGCTGCTTGCTTGAATTCGATTTCTGGTTTCACAGGTAAGGCACACGTATATGGATCACAGCTTCATGTTCACAGATGGTAACAGCACTATATACCACAACAGCAGACTACAGTCAGTAGACAGTGAAGGAATAGGCTTTAAGAATAAAGGAGGAAAGTGGAGATTTATCAAAGGAAGGGGCCAGAGTAAGAAAAGGAGCAGCTTTCCCCGCAAACCACCTTACCTTTCAGCCTATCTTTTATTATCTCTGATAAAGACTTTGTAAGCTGAGGCACTTCTTCAGGGACGTACTGAGCATCGGCCAGCTTCTCCTTCAGTATCGCGTGGATGCATTCTTTCACCGTGGACGACTTAAAACTATCAGGGGGAAAAAAAGCAGCAAGAAAAGGCTCAGGATATTTATGGTACATTCAAAAACATACATGCACCCCAGGCAATCTTAGCTTTCCCGTTAAAAAGTAAGACAAAACAAAGAACTGTGGAGAAAAGAGCTTAGCTGAAGGGGAGCTAGCTCCCAAACCTGCTAAAAATAAAAACCCAGGGACCAAACACGGGCAGGGGCAGCCCCGGCCCTGCCTCACCGTGGCTGCAGGCCGGGCCGCAGCCTGTGAGCGCCCCCGGAGCCCTCGGGGCCCAGCTCGCCCATGGCCGCCCGCAGGCCTCGGTTACCATGGCAACCGCGGGCACTTCCGCCTCGCTACTTCCGCGTTGCTGACTTCCGCGTGACTGACGTCACGGCGCCACGCCCCGTTTTCGCGCCAAGGGCGGCACGTGGCGGGCTGGGGCCGTGGGGTCCCTGCCTGCACCCGAGGGTGCTGCTGCGCCCCCCGGGGTGCTCCCAGAGCCCCCAACCCACCCTAAGGGCTCGGGGACACGCTGCATGGCGCTGCTGCATGGCGCAGCCGGGTCCCTGCTCACCGCCCTGGTGCTGCTGCCGTGCAGTGTGGGTGTCCTGGGTGCCATGCGCCCTCCTGTGCTGCCCCGCCACGGGGTCTGTGCAGGGGGCTTCTAAAAAAATACGCAGTTAGTAACTCCCCCTGCCCGCTCTCCGTCCCGCGCTGTTGGTAACAGCTTGCGGCAGTCACCTTCTGAGAAGCTGACATCCTGCTTCCTCTGCTGTTTATCTCGCTGCGGCAATCTCGCTGATTGTGTTTCCTACGTACGGCGGGTGACACCGTTGAGAACTCGGCGCCTGGGCTAGAATAGAAACGGCACAAAAAGTGCAGCTGGCTGTGGGGTGGAGCGTGGCGTGGGGCTGGGGGAGCAGGAAACCATCCCTGGCTGCCAAATGGGTGCAGGCTGGCCAGCCCGCAGGTACAGGCTGCTCTCCAGGCCGAGGAGCGGAGGTGCAACAGCTGCTGATTCCCGTGGGCTCAGGGCTTCAGCAGCATCACTCTCTGAGATGATCCACCAAAGCTCCGGACACGGGAGCACCAGTTCTGGGCACACACCATGCACCTTGGTCAGCAGTGCAGGTGCTTTTCCCATTCCCATACCAGAGCCCTGCAGGTTTCTGCTGGCTGTAGAGCCCCTCGGTGCCGCCGCTCCATCTCCTCACACCCAGCACTCGCTCAGTCCGAGGCGCCGCTGGGCTGTGTGGGCTGGAGCCGCCTCGCTTCCCCGCAGGGTCAGGCAGAGCTCATGCAAATCGTCTGCACGGGCCTTCTTAATTTCCGAGAAGTATCTGAAAGGCATCGGGCTTGCTTTGCATTTATTTGCAAACACCATTAACCATTTCCTGCTGCTGCCCAGCCATTGCCGCCTGCTGCCTGGATCAGAGCCACAGATGCAAATTCAATTAAAAAGCTGTGTGTGTGTGGGGACATGATACCTGCGGGCTGATCTTCCGCAGCATCTTGTCATAGTTGGTTTCATGATCCCACTCATTTGGGAGGCTTTGTTTTCCCAAGGCTTTGTGGGCATTCAGGTTGGGGCCTCATCAAACTGCATACCAGGTGTTTGAACATTGCTATTTTGTTCCTCTTCCATATTTTCAGTGCTCCTTAAATAAATACCCCAGGTGATTTCAAGCTGTTTTGGGACCGACCTTAGGCCCTTTGAGCTGTTTGGGATGTGCTGGCCTTGGCAGCGTGAAGGATGCAGGTGAAGGACTGCCCCATGCACCGTTCCAGCTCAGAGATGGAGAATTTATTTTTTAAAGCATCACAGGATCTTGTACAGCGTGAACACTGCTTTCCTCCCCTGGCACCCAATTCCCCCTACCTGTCTGCCCTGTCCTTCCCCCATCCTCGGTGGGCCCCTTGCTGGGGCCAGGCTCCCCCTGCGCTGCCAGCACCGGGGCACCTGTAGGGTCCCTGCACAGCTGCACATCTCACTCCCCCTGCAGCCACTTTGTTGTAGCGGGGTAGATCTTGGCCTTTTTTTCTTCTTCTTTTTTTTTTTTTTTTTTTTTTTTTTTTCACCCATTCGAACGCTTTCCACCAGCGCTCGTTCGGACAGCTCCTGGCTCAGGGTTTCTGCTGCGTGCCCGGCTCTGCAGCCTCCCCTGTGCTTTGTGGCCACCCAGCGGGGCCGCATCCTGCACCCCGCTGGCCCCGAGCTTTGGCACTCAAACACAGGCACTGAGCTGGTGCTGAGGGGAAGAGTCTAAAGCAGCAGGAAGCAAACAGCAAAACCAAGGGGTGCCTGGCACTGAGAAACGTGTTTTCCCACAGGATTTTTTGTTCCCAAGCAGTGGACATTTCCCCTGCCCTTCCTGCTCTGCTGGGACCCACTGCCTCGGTCACGGCGTGCTGTGGAGCACTTCTGCTGGCCCCAGAGGGAACCTGGGCATCATGAAATTACTCCCTGCATTTCCCCCTCGTTGTTTTCTAGTGGACACAGCAGCTCTCCCCGCCCCGCTGAGCAACAACCCCCTGACGCCTCGTTTCGAGCGTGTGTTGGAAAGTTTGAGCAACCGCGCTATGATTTTAATCAGCCCCGTGCCAGCCGTGCAGGGGCGTGAGCCAGTTTTTCCTGCCGATCCTTCCCTCGGCGAGCTGCAGCCTCTGCAGCGATACCCGTCACATCTTCCACCCAAACACGCCGTCAGGACCGCCTGGAGGTTTTTTGGGGCTGCAGGGCAGGCGGCGAGAGTCCTGGTCCTGCAGAGATGGGGCTGGGGGGTCTCCAAAGGGAACTGGGCTGTTCCAGTGGTGCTGTGGTGTGGGGACACAGAGCACCAAGGGGGAAAAGCCACCTTGCTCTGAGCTGTTTTCTGGAGCTCATTTAGTTTCTTTATTTTTTTTTTATTTATTTTTTATTTATTTTTTATTTTTTTTTTAACGGGAACACAGGATGAGGCAATAACCATCTCAAATCCACCAGCACTGCTGTACATGCTGAAGAGCACTCCCCTGCCACCACACTGGGCTGTGTGGTGGCCTTGGGAGATGACAAGGACAGGACAGCCCTTGATCTCTCTCCTTGTTCCATGCAATGGCAAAAGCTGTGGCCAAGGTGTGAAGCTACAGCACCAGGAGGAGGCCAGAGGGGGGGTCCAGGAGGGTCTGGATGGAGCCCCCAGCCTGGGCTCAGCCTCCTCCTCGGCTGCTGTTGGGTCTGAAAGTGAGATGTGAGTGAGCCTCAGCCCTGCTGCTTGCTTCTGAGAGCCTGGGAAATTATTAAATCATCATAAGAATAGCATCCTTTGCCCCAGTTATTAATTTTCCCCTGATACTTTCCAAAATTGCCACCACATCATGGCTGGGCTCGGTAGAAGCAGGAGGAGCCAGCGAACAGCACGGTTTCACCACTGCTTATTTGCGACGTGAATATTAGTCAGCAGGGCGAGCGGGAAGCATTGCTGGCAGAGAAATTAAAGAAGTCTGCAGCAAAAGTCACCCCGATAACTGCACCCCAACCTTGGGCACCTGCCCCCTGTAAATTCATCGCTTCATTAAAAACAGGCCTGAGGAGGCAAAGTCTCCTCCTTTTCCTCCTTCTCCTTCTCCTTCTCCTTCTCCTTCTCCTTCTCCTTCTCCTCCTCCTTCTCCTTCTCCTTCTCCTTCTCCTTCTCCTTCTCCTCCTCCTTCTCCTTCTCCTCCTCCTCCTCCTTCTCCTCCTCCTCCTTCTCCTCCGTCTCCTTCTCCTTCTCCTTCTCCTTCTCCTTCTCCTTCTCCTTCTCCTTCTCCTTCTCCTTCTCCTTCTCCTTCTCCTTCTCCTTCTCCTTCT